>NC_086369.1:445000-452500 GCF_036324505.1 Eleginops maclovinus
CTAGTGTACTACAAAGCTCAAACCTGTATTTCATTCACCAAACTAAAGTAACCGAACCCAAAGCTCCCCGCACAAGAGAAGATGGCTGTATAAACGCCCTAGTTGGCTAGTCCCGATGCTGCTGCTAGTATATCTTATAATATAAAGCTAAGAAAGCCTGTTTAAAATTAAAGCCTATTTTCCAAACAGTATTGCTCAGTTTACCTCGATCCTTGTTATTTTGCTCGCCAAACATCGCCGCCAATGAGGCTGAGGCTGTGTGTGGAGGAGTTTCTATTTTGTGGTTTCGCCTCAAGTGCCTCGCTATGTCCGATGTTCCCCAAGCGCACTTGATCACTTTCCCGCACAGGTTACACTTCGCAGTATCTAGCGGCAGTTTCGTCACATGATCCCACACCTCACTGGATTCAAAGCCCCGCGGCTTTGTGTTTACGTGACCCGTGACACCGTAGACCAAACAAAGGAGTTAGCTACACTACCAAATATCCAATATGGTGACCACAGCAGCCCACGCTGTCCACTATGTCTAAGCCAATCACATCGCTAGCTTCCCTTGACGTCACACAGATCTCGCGAGCAGAGACTTGGTGAGTTCAGTAATGGTCGCCATATCAGAAGCCCAGACGATGCTTTTCGTCTTTTCTCAGCGCAAATGTCTCGATCTCTGGAAGGTTTTAGATGGTTTAGAATAAAAAGGAGAATGTACGTAAGTGCTAGTTTTTTTGCGAGTCCAGTACCGGTTCGGCGTACCGGTACGCAGCACTATGTGTGTGAGAGTGTGTGTGTGGCTGCAGTTTCTCTGGTCGTTTTTATTCCTTTGCCTAAAAAAAACCAGATGATGTCTTTGTTTTTTCAGTCAGCTGTTTCTGCAGAGATATTTAAAACACCACAATTTAATGAAGTGCAGTTTAAGTATTTGCTCTTCCTCCTCCTCTTCTTCCTCTCTGCAGACACCAGTTGATTTTGACTTTTTGTTCATATACCCCCTCCTCACACCTGCTGATAGTGTGTGTGTGTGTGTGTGTTTGTGTGTGTGTGTGTGTGTGTGTGTGTGTGTGTGTGTGTGTGTGTGTGTGTGTGTGTGTGTGTGTGTGTGTCCATTGGGATCAGACCTTTTCAGCCTCTGTCTGCTCGATGACCCCCCCTCCCTCACTGCTGGAGGTGAGAGATGACCTTCTGTGTGTGGGGGGGTGGACGAGGTGGGTGAGGTGTGGGGGGGGGCGTCAGCTGGAGGTGTCATCCTTGACATTTACACCGCTGCGTGTCCTTCGTTGTGTTTCGTTCGCCACTCTCAAAGCCTCTGATTTCTCTGCGGACCCCGGAGGGTAGCGGGAGTTTATCTGCAAAATAAAAGTCCTGCAGCACCGAGCTCCATCAGGGCAGGAGGGGTTGGGGGTGGGGGGGGGGGGGGTGTTTATAGATGTATTCTGTGCTGAAAAACAGATTTAGACTCTCTGAGTCTACCTGCCTATAACCTGATGTAAACACAGCTCCCATATGACTCATCGGAGGGCTTTTATTTTGAAAACCAGGAGCCGTTTCTTCAATTATTGGTGTTTTCCGAGTTTTATATTACCAAGTTGCATAGTCTAATCATTACACACGAATGATATATATATATATAAAAAAACACAACGTTCAACTATGTCTACAAAGTTGTAATGGCAGAAATCATAAGAAATAGTTTCTCTGAATTTTTGTCACAAAACTGTTTTTACAGGTTAGCTTGAAGGTTATTTCTTGTGATGTTATTCATGGGTTATCAGACAAGCAAAGTTGATGTTAAAATCCCAATAACGTCACAAAATTCAGACTGGAAGCTTCGTATTGATCATTCTTACTGAAGGAACTTTTGTCTGAATGTAGAAAATAGGACCATAATTTCAGTATTTAAATCTACTTTGATTATAAAAGTGTAACTATTGTTGAATGGGTTTTAAAGGGGCCGTGTCCTGCTGATGTTGTGGTGTATAGTAGAATGTGGTGAGTCTTTTTCCCTCATGTTTTCTCCTATAAGTGATAGTGGATCGATATCAGAGAGGTGTGTGAGGTGAGTGGTGAGTTTGTAACAAAAGATGTCGAGAATTAGAACAAGATTTAGAGACTTTCAGGGACATCTGAGAGGTGTCTATTGATCTGGAGCACACACACACACACACACACACACACACACACACACACACACACACACACACACACACACACACACACACACACACACACACACACACACATACAGACACACACACTGATTTATGTTGACTCAGCAGGACAGAAAAGGTCCTTCACTTTCTCTCCTTCACCTTCTCCTATAAATAAGTCAGTATTTGTTCGGATATTTCCAAAACTAAAACACCACAGTGAGAAGTCGACAGCAAAATACGGTTTTAAAGAATGTCTGAATATATCAAGTAAACAAGAACAGTTTAGGAGAAAAATATGTTGAAAAAAGTTGGGATGTTTTGAGAAAGTTAGAATATAAATACAAAATATGATATTATTTTGTGAGGAAAGAACTTGTAATGTAGGGTAAATCAAATACTTAAATAAAACAAAGAAGATGTGCAAAACATTCATGAACATTTAAAAGGAAAATGTGGAGACAGAGCTGCCATGATTCATTCTTTAATACCAATCTGTTAATCTAAGTACATCCCATAATATTCACCTATCAGCAAAAATCCATCTGGGGTTAGATTACATCTTTCTCTGAATCCCTCCGTCCTAATCTGACATACTTTATGATACGCCTTAATCTCTTTCTTATAAACCCTGCTGTGTGTGTGTGTGTGTGTGTGTGTGTGTGTGTGTGTGTGTGTGTGTGTGTGTGTGTGTGTGTGTGTGTGTAGCCCATCTGTTGACCCTGGATAATTTTCATTTTTTAATTAAAGCCCACCCTCGTTTACATACCTGTCTGTCTGATATCAGTATTAAAAGTCAGCAGAGGATTAAGTAGTAAATGAAGAGGGCCGATCTCGCAGCCCTGAGGGACGCCACCAGTTTCTGTTTTCCTAACACTCTTTTGATTGTTTGTAAGAATCACTTTAATCAAACAACTACAATCTATTAACACTAGTAGAACACATGTTAACTTTATTTAAAACCGGGGGCGGGGGGGTCCCATTGATCTCTGTGGAGACTGAAGACAATGGAACAATCCCATTGGTTTTTAGTGCAGGGCACCAGGGGGGTGCTGCCTGTCCACTACAGACATACAGGGTTTACTAACCATCACAGAGGGGTCACAGCTTCCTCCCCCTGATGGAGGCAGAGTGACAGCCTGTCCTCTGGGGGGGCGGGCAGTCTGAGTGATGAGGATGGACAGCTGACACACGGAGACACTCACACCTCCGCTGGCCATCAACACTCACTCAGACCAACACCCCCCCCACTATGACTGTAACACAGAACATTACCATGCTGCTGGGTGTACGCTTTATAGGACTGCTATTAGATTCATTTGTAGTGTCCTTGTAGTGGTTTTGAGTGTCCTTGTAGTGGTTTTGAGTGTCCTTGTAGTGGTTTTGAGTGTCCTTGTAGTGGTTTTGAGTGTCCTTGTAGTGGTTTTGAGTGTCCTTGTAGTGGTTTTGAGTCTCCTTGTAGTGGTTTTGAGTGTCCTTGTAGTGGTTTTGAGTGTCCTTGTAGTGGTTTTGAGTGTCCTTGTAGTGGTTTTGAGTGTCCTTGTAGTGGTTTTGAGTGTCCTTGTAGTGGTTTTGAGTCTCCTTGTAGTGGTTTTGAGTCTCCTTGTAGTGGTTTTTAGTGTCCTTGTAGTGGTTTTGAGTCTCCTTGAGTCTCCTTGTAGTGGTTTTGAGTGTCCTTGTAGTGGTTTTGAGTCTCCTTGTAGTGGTTTTGAGTGTCCTTGTAGTGGTTTTGAGTGTCCTTGTAGTGGTTTTTAGTGTCCTTGTAGTGGTTTTGAGTCTCCTTGTAGTGGTTTTGAGTGTCCTTGTAGTGGTTTTGAGTCTCCTTGAGTCTCCTTGTAGTGGTTTTGAGTGTCCTTGTAGTGGTTTTGAGTCTCCTTGTAGTGGTTTTTAGTGTCCTTGTAGTGGTTTTGAGTCTCCTTGTAGTGGTTTTGAGTCTCCTTGTAGTGGTTTTTAGTGTCCTTGTAGTGGTTTTGAGTCTCCTTGTAGTGGTTTTTAGTGTCCTTGTAGTGGTTTTTAGTGTCCTTGTAGTGGTTTTTAGTGTCCTTGTAGTGGTTTTTAGTCTCCTTGTAGTGGTTTTGAGTGTCCTTGTAGTGGTTTTGAGTGTCCTTGTAGTGGTTTTTAGTGTCCTTGTAGTGGTTTTGAGTCTCCTTGTAGTGGTTTTGAGTGTCCTTGTAGTGGTTTTTAGTGTCCTTGTAGTGGTTTTGATTCTCCTTGAGTCTCCTTGTAGTGGTTTTGAGTGTCCTTGTAGTGGTTTTGAGTCTCCTTGAGTGTCCTTGTAGTGGTTTTGAGTGTCCTTGTAGTGGTTTTGAGTGTCCTTGTAGTGGTTTTGAGTGTCCTTGTAGTGGTTTTGAGTCTCCTTGTAGTGGTTTTGAGTGTCCTTGTAGTGATTTTGAGTGTCCTTGTAGTGGTTTTGAGTGTCCTTGTAGTGGTTTTGAGTGTCCTTGTAGTGGTTTTGAGTCTCCTTGTAGTGGTTTTGAGTCTCCTTGAGCATCCTTGTAGTGGTTTTGAGTCTCCTTGTAGTGGTTTTGAGTCTCCTTGAGTCTCCTTGTAGTGGTTTTGAGTCTCCTTGTAGTGGTTTTGAGTGTCCTTGTAGTGGTTTTGAGTCTCCTTGTAGTGGTTTTGTTTTGAGTGTCCTTGTAGTGGTTTTGAGTCTCCTTGTAGTGGTTTTGAGTCTCCTTGTAGTGGTTTTGTTTTGAGTGTCCTTGTAGTGGTTTTGAGTGTCCTTGTAGTGGTTTTGAGTGTCCTTGTAGTGGTTTTGAGTCTCCTTGTAGTGGTTTTGTTTTGAGTGTCCTTGTAGTGGTTTTGAATGTTCTTGTAGTGGTTTTGGTTTTGAGTCTCCTTGTGGTAGTTTTGAGTGTCTTTGATTGGGTTTGAGTCTCTTTGATTGGTTTTCCAACACATTCTAAAGTTTCCTATCACTCTGTGCTCCCATTGAACCCATGTTTTCTCCTGCAGGTGTTCTCCTCCTCTTTTTCCTCCTCCTCCTCTCTGTCCTTGCCAGGAGGAGTTACAGCCCAGAGGGAGGAGGGGAGGCTGGGGAGAGACTTGAGGGTTTGTGGGGGGGGGGGGGGTAGATAATCTGAGTGTGTATGTTACAGGGTAATTATTAGTAATTAGCATATTATTCTAATACCGTCATATAGACAGCCCCGAGTACAGCCTGATAACAGTGATAGCAAAACACCCACACACACACACACACACACACACACACACACACACACACACACACACACACACACACACACCCAGAGGCAACAGGCTGACTGCTGAATTATTCATCTTTAGCCGGAGGCGAGTTAGCTCGCTGTGCTAACGCTAATGCTGTTAGCGCCCAGTTACTGCTCCTACTGCTGTAGAACCCACACACACACACACACACACACACACACACACACACACACACACACACACACACACACACACACACACACACACACACACACACACACACACACACACACACACTCTCTTTCTTAACTTTCAAGGGCATCAAACTCTGTGTGTGTGTGTGTTTTGGGTGTAGTCTCTGCTCTGTAATCAGACTTTCTGTTTTTAGACTCTGAGGTCATGTTAATGTAGATCACAGTTTAGAGGAGCAGACGGAGGTTCTGTTATCAGAAGTATCTGCAGTATTAGTGTGTGTGAGTGTGTGAGACTCCTCTGGAAAACACACACACACACACACACACACACAAACTCTCACATGTTGCTCAACACCAGATGTTTCCCTTGCTTCCTCTTCTCCTCTCCTTCTCCACTTCCTCATTTCCTGCTTTAACTCCTTCTTTCCTTCCCTCTGCTCCTCCTCTTGTGCTTTCATACCTTCTTGTGTCCTTCTCTACAGTCTTCGTTTCCTTCAGTACCTTCTTGTTTCCTTCTCTACCTTCTTGTTTCCTTCTCTACAGTCTTCGTTTCCTTCTCTACCTTCTTGCTTACTTCTCTACCTTCTTGCTTACTTCTCTACATTCTTGTTCCCTTCTCTACATTCTTGTTCCTCTCTACCTTCTTGTTCCTTCTCCACATTCTTGTTCCCTTCTCTACCTTCTTGCTTACTTCTCTACCTTCTTGTTTCCTTCTCTACATTCTTGTTTCCTTCTCTACCTTCTTGTTTCCTTCTCTACATTCTTGTTTCCTTCTCTACCTTCTTGCTTACTTCTCTACAGTTTTTGTTTCCTGGGCGACTGTGGCTGCGAGGTAATGCGGTCGTTTTTCAACCAGAAGGTTGTGGGTTCGATCCCAGCCCTAGCCGTCAACATGTCGATGTATCCTTGGGAGAGATACCTAACCCCGATTTGCTCCCGATGGCCAACGGTGTATGAATGTGTGTGAGAGGTAGTTACCAAGAGCAAAGAGTGCACTGCTGAATGTGTGTGAATGGCATGTAGTATGTAAAGCACTTTGAGGGGTCAAAAAGACTGGATAAAGCGCTACATAAGTACAAGTCCATTTCTCTTCTCCTTTCCTTCCCGCCTACCACCCCTGTCTCCTCATTTCCCACTATATCTCCTCTTCGCCTTCTCTAACTCCTTGTTTCCTTCTCCATCTCCTCCTTTCCTTCCTTCCTTCTCTACCTATTTATTTCCTCCTCCTTGTCTCCTTCCTGTCTGAATAATATCCGTCAGTCACACAAACACAATCTGTTGTTTTCTTTCTGCCATCTTTCCTCATCTTCACTGTCAGTGTGTGTGTTTGTGTGTGTGTGTGTGTGTGTGTGTGTGTGTGTGTGTGTGTGTGTGCGCGTGCGTGCATGTGTGCGTCTCTCACCAGCTAAATGCCACCACTGACACCACAGGCCACTTCAGTCTGTCAGAGAGTGTGAGTGCACACACACACACACACACACACACACACACACACACACTGCCCCAGGGGCTGCTGGGAGCTCGCTGTCCACTCTCGTCCAATCACCTCGAAGGGCTTTTTCAGTTTTTTTGGGAGGGGGTGTTAGCATCACCACATGCTATCGGCTAACTGTGGGGGTAGTAACGCTAAACACACACACACACACACACACACACACACACACACACACACACACACACACACACACACACACACACACACACACACACACACATACACACACACATACACACACAGATTGTGGTGTCTGACAGCAGATAATAACACACACATTAGATAAGCCTGGTTACACACTACTAATTGCTGTGTGTGTGTGTGTGTGTGTGTGTGTGTGTGTGTGTGTGTGTGTGTGTGTGTGTGTGTGTGTGTGTGTGTCTGTCTGTGTGTCGTCTCCCTCAGCTCAGGATGTTTCTCCGTGTTCCTCCTCAGTGTTTTTCCCAGGTCAGCCCCAGTTAGTTAACATGCAGCAGGTCTCCCAGCGTGGCTGATTCCC
>NC_086369.1:457500-462500 GCF_036324505.1 Eleginops maclovinus
GTTGTCACTGAATCCATACTGAGCATTCTGTTACTGAGTAAGAACAGCAGTAAAATGCAGCTAAAGTATTTTAAAATATTATGGTATTCCACACTTTTTAATTATGTTTTAATTAAACTGAAATATATATATTAAGGTATATGTTTTTTTTAAATCCCGGACTTTCCACATGTTTTTATAAAATATTTTATTTAGAATTTTCAGTTATTTTTTAATTTTATTTCATTGATTGTGTTAGCCTAGCTTAGCACAAAGACTGGAAGCAAAGGGGAACTGTTAGCATAGCTTAGCATTTTTGGGGGGATTTCAAACTTTTATCAGTAGTCATTTCTCAAATATTTTACCTAATATTTCAGATATTTTGTCAGCTGTATTTTAGACGTATTTCGCATATTTGTAATCCTATTTTTTGCATATTTTATTTTAATTTTCTGAGATTTTTAGACATTATTTTATATTTTATTTTAAGTCCTTTTTAAACCCGTGTTTTAGCTGCAGATCTGTGAGGATGTAAAGCAGTGCAGCATTTATTTTAAACAGCGGCTTTTAAATGGAGGTTCTGCATGTGTTCCCTCTCAGAGAAACAGGAGTCTGAGCTGAGAAACACTCGATACAGCTGCTGTAACTCTTCTGGTTTAATGCTGCAGACACACACACACACACACACACACACACACACACACACACACACACACACACACACACACACACACACACACACACACACCCACACACACACAGCAGCATCGATTGAACAGTGATTGCAGGCTCCATTTAATGTTCTTATAAATGGTACAAGTTCAATCTAATCTGAACCGTGTAGCGCTGCTCTCTCTGCTGTCAGTGTGAACAACAGTAATCTCCTCTAATACCCTTTACTGCCACACACACACACACACACACACACACACACACACACACACACACACACACACACACACACACACACACAGGCTGTGGACGCCATATATTTTCCTGATTTGTTTCTCTGACTTACTGACTTGTTAGCAGTTTGTTACCACAGCCGGTTCCACTGCGGTTCTTTTACCAACCAATAAAAGGTTCTACTGCAGTTGTTGACCTGTACATAGCTGGTTCTACTGGGTTCTTTACCCACCAATAGCTGGTTCTACTGGGTTCTTTACCAACCAATAGCTGGTTCTACTGCGGTTCTTTACCCACAAATAGCTGGTTCTACTGCGGTTCTTTACCCACCAATAGCTGGTTCTACTGCGGTTCTTTACCCACCAATAGCTGGTTCTACTGCGATTCTGTATCAGCACGCCGCTGGTTCTGTTTCTGCTCCCTCTTCAGATGTCCTGTGTTTCTCTCCCCCATGTCTCGCTGCGTTCCTCAGTCGCTGCTGTCCTCCAATGAAACGCCAGCGTCACCGGCTTTAATTGATTTACTCCAATCAGGGATGACCAGAGGGAACACACACCAAAGGCACTGTAACGTCGTCATATCTTAGAACGTGTGTGTGTGTGTGTGTGTGTGTGTGTGTGTGTGTGTGTGTGTGTGTGTGTGTGTGTGTGTCTCTGTAGGGTTCAGGGTATATTAATATTTCTAATAGGGCTGTTATCAGCTTACTGCCAGCTGTACACAGTAAACACACACACACAGGGAAGCTTGAAGGCAAATATATACACACACACGGTTACACACACAGTTACACACACACACTCAAACACACTCTCTGTCTGTCTGTTGTGTGATAACTCCCACAATGCCTTTCTGTGTTAGAAACACCTGGAGGTCAAAAAACTTTTCTCTGCATGTGTGTGTAAACAAAAATGTTGTAAACAACACACACACACACACACACACACACAGCTGCAGGTAAACAGTGTTTAAAGGTGAACGAGTCAGTGTGTGTTTGAAGTTTTGGATTTTGTTTTGGCGGATAAATAATAGAAAACTCAGTGCGTGTGTGTGTGTGTGTGTGTGTGTGTGTGTTATTTGTTCATGTATAGTGTGTGTGTGTGTGTGTGTGTGTGTGTGTGTGTGTGTGTGTGTGTGTGTGTGTGTGTGTGTGTGTGTGTGTCTGGGTTAATTAGTGTGTTAAAGGGTTTATCAGCGTGTCGGCATGCAGGAGATCCATCCAGCCTTTGAACATGCCAGAGCTGTGTGTGTGTGTGTGTGTGTGTGTGTGTGTGTGTGTGTGTGTGTGTGTGTGTGTGTGTGTGTGTGTGTGTGTGTGTGTGTGTGTGTGTGTGTGTGTGTGTGTGTGTGTGTGTGTGTGTGTGTGTGTGTCCAGTATGAAGCCACTATCAGCGTCCTGCCAAACCAATTAAAGCCCTGTTCGGGGAGTTTAAACACAGAGCGACTGGGACTCAGATCCAGCCAATCAGATGAGAGGTCACGCTGACACGCTGGCTCCCTATTGGCCAGTTTGTTGGATCTGAATACTTTGACATTTGAGTTTAAATCCTCCTGCTCCGTTTCTTCTTCCCCGCCGTCAGATGAATATCAGCCTCATGTCTGTGCGCACTGATAGCTCCGGACTAGAGGCAGGGGGAAACTGTTAGCCTAGCTTAGCTTGAAAAATGGAAGTATGGGGAAACTGTTAGCTTAGCAGGTAGACTAGAGGCAGGGGGAAACGGTAGCCTAGCTTAGCACAAACAGTGGAAGAAACTGAAAATGTTTTGGCCTAGCTTAGCAGAGAAACTTGAAGGGGAGTCAAAACCTTAGCCCACCATAGCACAACCGAGGCTAAATGTTAACTTAGCTTAGCACAAAGAGTTGACACAGCGGGAAAAGGTTAGCCTAGCTTAGCACAGAACTAGAAGCTTACTGACTCATTAATAATGCTTAAAGTACAATGACTGAACGAGGTAAGCTGCAGATTCAATATCATTTACACACATTGCAGAAGTAATATGAGTGGTTCTTTGGAGCAAACGTAGCCACAGCAGGAATATAATTCTACTCGTATTATAATTCTAATAGCACGAGTGAAGTCTTGTGTTTATCTGGCGTAAATACAAGCTCTAAACACAGTAAATAAACAATATAATACAATATACATCTGTGAAGCTACTCTGACTGTAACATGTTTGTTGGCTTGTGTCAACGTGCTTTCAGTGTGATTCTGAATCCCTGCAGGACACACACACGCGCAGCAGCAGCAGGATGTGTGTGTGTGTGTGTGTTATTTGTGTAAATCTTCTCAATACGCTGCAGCTGCCTCTCCTCACGTTTCAATATAACTCTGGTAATAGAATTACCCCCCGCCATCTGTGTGTGTGTGTGTGTGGGTGTGTGTGTGTGTGTGTGTGTGTGTGTGTGTGTGTGTGTGTGTGAGCTGTGTGCGACGTGATTGGTTTTGGGGATGCCAGGGGTGGCGTGTGATTGGCCGACAGGTGATGAGGTTAACGAGGGAGAGGAAGGCGAGGACACGATCGTGTGTTTGTTTGTCTCTCAGCTCGGATGGATTATCGAATAACGAGATAATAATTCAACGATCGGCTGCTGCTACACATGAGACTACCAGACAAAAAATACAATGAAAATTTCATAAAATAAAGTAAGGAAAACCAGCACGTACAAAAACAACAACTGAATACTAAACCTAGAAGAAATAAGTCATTAAAATCATCCTTTTACTGAAGCACAATAATACAGAAATGTCTGATATATTACATTATTTGTGTAGGAATCAATTAGGTGTATAAATCAGCGCCTTATATATCTTTTCTAAATGTAATATTTTACAACTGTTTCTAAATGTTATACTTTTCTCTATTGTTGTTATTATTTCCTATGTATAAATATTCTGTTCTTCATTCATTTATTTAGCCGGTTAAAATAATTCTGTATTAGTAAAAGATAGTCCCGGCAGGGTTCATACTGAAGTCTCTATATTTTGTTAGATTATTAATATTTCCGTGCAGTAACCCTTGAGTTAATGTGTCAAACATCTTATATCAACCAGGAATGTGAAGAGTTTAGAAATATATAAACTCAAGTATGAAGTTTATTCTTCAGATTTTATTAAAACGTTTTTTCTATTATTTTTCATGTTCCTGGTTTCTTAAATCACACACATGTACGACCTCTCTCCGGCTGTTTGTTCTGGAACATTCCTCTGTTGCTAAGGAAACAGCTGGTACACACACACACACACACACACACACACACACACACTCACACTGTGACAGGACCGGACCTGTCGTACAATAAGTGGAAACGTGAGCTCAGAGAAACGCTCACATTTTATTGTCTGTCTCGTGGAGCGATGGAGGGTTAGAAACAAAAGTCATCATTTTGAAAAAATGATCGGACATTTATAAAAGTTGACGTTTAGGAAAATAAATTGGGAGACAAAAAGTGTGAATTTTTAAAAGGAAGATGATGAGGGCCACATGAAGAATGAGTTAGAATAATGAGAAAATAGTGGGACTTTTCTAGAAGTCGAAATTTAGAAACAAATCAGATTTTTTTAGGAAAAAAGTGATAATTTTGAAGAAATAATCGGAAATTCAAAAAATTCAAAATTAGGAAAAAAATACTGAAGTTTGAAAAGAACATTGAAAAGTCAGTTTTATCTGATAAAAAAAAAACTTAAAAGTGAGAAATTCAACAATTAAATAAAACAAGAAATTAAAACCAGTTTACGGTGTGAAACATTACAAAAGTTAGGATCTTTTAAATATTTTATTATTCTCATCATTGCCCTGTGTAAAAACCTGAGTGAACTTCAAGAAGAGATAAAGCAGAAACCCCCAACCCTGTAAACAAGTGTTCATCAGCGCTGAGTAAATACCTGTAATTATATATATTTATAAAATACACGAGGAGTGTGCGGTGCTCTCTCCTCATCAGTGTGGATTGTCTCTGCTATGATTAAACTCTTGTTGTTCTAATCGATCCTCCTCAAGGACCATTGATCTGCTGACACCCACACACACACACACACACACACACACACACAGAGGAATTAAAGCTCAGGCTATTTTTCTCCCGTAGATTTGAAATGATGGCGATGATATTTTAATAAA
>NC_086369.1:467500-472500 GCF_036324505.1 Eleginops maclovinus
CTTTCATGCGCGCCTGCAGAGGAGGATTCTGGGTATTTTCCTTTTCCCGTCGTTTAATAAATTCTGTTCGGCTCGTCTCAGAGTTCATTACCGCTCCTGAGGCTGCACTACAGGTGAGTGGGGGAAGAAATGTGACAAACAGATATCACCGTGAAACTTCCCCCCTTCCGTCCTGACGTTAAGACAATACTTTTTAATATTACACGTTTTCTGAAACATAAAGTTTAAAATATGCAAATGAGGAGTTATCTCATTAAATATGCAGCTGTGGTTTCACTGAAGGATCAGGGGGATAGCATTCATAACACACCGTCAATACTGAGGGTGTGTGTGTGTGTGTGTGTGTGTGGGTGTGTGTTGGGTCGATAGCTCGTCTGATCTCTCCACACACACACACACACACACACACACACAGTTGAGGAGGTGTTTGTCGGTCACATGACCTGACACATACCCCACAATCCCTCTGGCGGCTAAACCCCTGATTGAACTGTCACTCAAAACACACACACACACACACACATACACACACACACACACACACACACACACACACACACACACACACACACACACACCCAGGTGAGCATTAACCTGAACATTTTACCTGATAACCACGCATCATTACACACGTATCCTACTTACTGTGTGAGTGTGAGTGTGAAGTGGGTCAGGAAGAAATAGAGCAGCACCACCGGGGATTCTGGGTAATAGAATCCAGGTCTGCCGTGATTCGCTGAAGGTCACGAATATTAATTAACTCGTTAACTCTTTCCTCCCTCGTTAAGAGATCAGTGTGTGTGTGTGTGTGTTTGTGTGTGCGTGTGTTTGTGTGTTTGTGTGTGTGTAACTGATCCTGGTTCTGTTTGACCCTCAGAACCCCCGGTACCCATTGCCCCCCCACAGCTGACAGCGGTGGGCGCCACCTACCTGTGGATCCAACTTAACGCCAACTCCATCAATGGAGACGGACCAATCATCGAGAGAGAGGTGAATCAATTAATGACAGACTCTTAACGAGATGAATATCAGAGCCTTTAGCCCGACCCCTGTCTGACCCCTGCAACTCCATGACTGCCAACTGAAGCTGTAACGTTTTGTGTTCAGGTGGAGTACCGCACGATGTCGGGCATGCTGATCGACACCACCCCGGTGGATAAGCCGACCCATAAGATCGGACACCTGGACCCCGACACCGAGTATGAGATCAGCGTGCTGCTGACCCGGCCCCTGGACGGAGGCACAGGAAATCCCGGACCCCCGCTGAGGGCCAGGACTAAGTGTGCAGGTGAGTCACCTGTCCGCTAATGGGACTGCTAGCAGCTAACAGCTAACGGCTACCCTCTCACGAGCTCATTAGCCGCTAATGGGGGAGTCATTAGCATAGCGTTAGCGGTAGGCAGTGTTAGCACTGAGCTCATCAGGTGGCTAATGGCTAACGGGAGGTCGTTAAGGCAGCGAGGCTTCATTAGCTGCTAATGGCTACAGTGTGTGTGTGTCTGTGTGTGCGCGTGTTGGTTATTAGCAATTAGCGCGCTAATTACATAGGTGCTGGAGTCAGACTGCAGATTTCATTTCTCTCTGTTCAGCTGTTTGTTTTTTAAATGACTACTCCATCAGACTCGGACGGCTGGCAGTATTTTATTTGAGATACTTTCATAGGCTTGTTTTCACAAATTCATCCCTAAAAATAGGCCTTCATACACATTAGGACATACATACATACACACACTCACACACACACACACACACACACACACAAACACAGATGTATACAGTCTGCTGCAGGGTGTGTGTGCAGCGGTGTCCCTGCAGATGTTCTACAGCTCTGTGATCTCCGTCCTGTCTCAGCACGTTCTGCTCAGACCTGCAGTGACACGCTCTGTGACCTGTCTGTGGTATGTTCCATAAACACTGCTGCGTACCACCCCTCTAACACCCTCTAACACCACATACCTGTCTGTCTCTCCGCTGCAGACCCCTCCCTGACACACACACACACACACACACACACACACACACACACACACACACACACACACACACACACACACACACACACACACACACTCCCTGGTTTACTGAGATTATTTTGCAATTTATATCAAGTTAAATACCTCTTATATAAGTTAAGAGGTATTTCTGAGGTGCTCGATGAGGTTGCAAAGGTTTTTGATGGGTAATAGAAGGCCTTCATGAGGTTCTCGAGGTGCTTGATGAGGTCTTAGAAATCTTTGATAAGGTTCTGGAGGTCATTGAAAAGGTTTGGTGGTCTTCAGTGAGGTTTAAGAGGTCTTTGTTGAGGTTATGTTGGTCATTGATGAGGCTTTATAGGTTGTTGATGAGCTGTTGGTGCTCTAAGATAAGGTTCTAGAGGTTGTCGATAAGTTAAAGAGTTGAGAGGCTTTTGATGAAGCTATATAGGACATATGCGGTTCTAGATGTTTTGTTTTAGCTTAGAGGTGCTTGATGAGGTTCTCTGGCTTGTTGATGGGATTGATGTGCGCTATGATGAGGTTCTAGAGTTTCTTGTTGAGGCTTTTGGAGGCTCATGGTTCCTTGATGAGAATGGAGTCTCTTCAGGATGCTGCCGGGTTCCACTTCAGTAACTAAACCAGTCTGTCAGTCTGATTGTTCCTTTGTTGTAACCTCCTCCCCTCTGGGACTGTCAGTTGATTAAAACAAACGCTCCTCTGGGACCAGTGGCAGGAAACATGAAGGAGGAGAGGAGTGTTTGTGTGTGTTTCAGTGTGTCAGTGAGCTCCGCTGCCTGTCAATCACACACACACACACACACACACACACTCTCTCTCTCTGTCAGTGCTCAGTGTGATGATGTTCGCTCTGATAACTCGTCTCTGTCGTCTCAACTCTCTTTTATTTATTCATTTTAGTCCAAATAAATTATAAACCATATTCTGTGTGTGTGTGTGTGTGTGTGTGTGTGTGTGTGTGTGTGTGTGTGTGTGTGTGTGTGTGTGTGTGTGTGTGTGTGTGGGCGTGTGTGTGTGTGTGTGGGCGTGTGTGTGTGTGTGTGTGTGTGTGTGTGTGTGTGTGTGTGTGTGTGTGTGTGTGTGTGTGTGTGTGTGTGTGTGGGCGTGTGTGTGTGTGTGTGTGTGTGGGCGTGTGTGTGTGTGTGTGTGTGTGGGCGTGTGTGTGTGTGAGTGTGTGTTTAATAATACATCAGTGTGTCCATCAGACAAGCTTTAGGACTTAGCGCTCGGCGAGGCGACGCAGCGTGGTGGCAGATAAACAGGAAGTCGCTGCGAGGGCTCAGCATTTAAAATTCTGCTTCTATATTTCATACCAGAGAACACAGTACCAGATTATGCTCAATAACAAATAAATAAATAACAATACAAAAATAAATGTGAGTAGAGTTCATTTAAAATAAAGAAAAATAGTATACAACATAAATGCAGTTCATTTTTAGAAATGAAATAAATGAAATGATATTTATATATTTATTCAATTCAATTAAATACTAACGAGTGACTTAAAAATATATATTTATATATATATATATATTGCAATTACATAAATATAATTGCGGTCCATTTCAAATAAATTAAAATAAAAACAAATGAATGTATTCAATTTAAAAATAACTGAACCAGTTCATTTAACAATTTCATTTTCATTTGGAATAAACATTATTTTAACTAAAAGAAAACATTTATATATAATATTCTTTTGGCTCATTCAGATGGATGATTGAGTAGAGATTACTGCAGTAAAAGTACTTATACTACATGTAGAAATACTGCATTAGACTCTTATACAATAGAAGTATCTGTACCAAAATAAAAAAGCAGAATAATTTACATTTCTTATTATTTTAATGACCTAATATGGAAAGTAAATACTCTTAAGGCTAAATATAAATGTGTTTTCTACCTTTTACATACAGTATGAACTGGATATGAATCCACACACACACACACACACACACACACACACACACTGACGTCAGCATTGGTCATGGAAACTAAAAGCCTGTTTTTCTGTCTGTGTGTGTGTGTGTGTGTGTGTGTGTTAACATCCATTAAAGTGTGTGTGCTGTTTGTTGAGGCTTTCAGAAAACAGGGAATGAATATTTCACTCCTTTCTCTCTTTTCACCTCGGATGTTCACGCTCCGCTCAAACCTCTTTACTCTCTTTATTTATATCTTCTTATTTATTTCTCTGTCTCTGCTTTTCATTTGGTTTGTCCAAATCTGAAGAGGAAAACTTATACAGATATATCACATTTCTCTGTCTTTAATAAACCAACATTAGTGATATTTAGTAGATTAAATGAATTAGAACTAAAGGCTGTGTCTGAGGAAGTTTTTCTGTCATTTTAAGGTTTCTTTAAGCACTTTATTCATATTTAATGTTCAAAAAAGGAAACTTTTAAATCAATTTATCATCAGATATTTATTTTTTTAGCAATTCCTGATAAATTGCTGCTCAAAAACAGTTCATACAGCTACATTTCCATACTGTATATATAAACACGCAATTCAAAACACGAGGTAATAAATAGTTGTATTTGTAGAAGACATATTCTGCTCACTTTAGCCGTTGATTGGTCAACTGCTTACAGATGTCCCGCCCCCTTAGCCTATCAATAGGAGCCAATAGCCATAGTGATGTCAAGACAGATTTAGTTACATAATATAATGAATGATCTAGCTAAGATCTTCCTCGTTTTAAGTTGTCATTCATTTTGGCTGAATTATTTAAATATTGTAATTGTTTAAAAATATGACATGGTTTAAATGTCAGTAAATATGGAGCAGGGCTTTAAAGAAGGACACACCAATAAAGAGGCTTGAATACGGAGTGGAATAATAGAACACAGAATAACTTTATTAGTATTCATGCTTAAAGATCAGAGTATATTGATCCTGATGTTCCTGTGGTTCCAGATGCTTCTGAGTTTCTGACGAGAATCATCCATCACTGGCACCCCTCCTCCCCTGTCCTCCCCCATCCTCCCCTTTCCCTCATATTAA
>NC_086369.1:477500-500000 GCF_036324505.1 Eleginops maclovinus
GTGGTGTACGACGTGCTGAGCGGCGTGCCGCAGCACGTCCTGCGTAACCTTCCACCGTTCACCAACGTCAGCCTGAGGCTCGTCCTCAGCAACCCCGAGGGCCGCAAGGAGAGCGAGGAGCTGCTGGTGCTGACGGACGAGGACGGTACGAACACTAAAATACACTTCATAATGTCTTCCTTCAGAATAGTGGAAGAAAAAAGTCAGTCCAGATTCAGGAGGTTATTTCTAACTAATATTGTGCGCTTTCAGTCCCCGGAGCCGTCCCCGTGGACTCGATCGTGGGCAGCAGCTACGAGCAGCAGATCAGTCTCAGCTGGAAGGAACCACTGCAGACGTACGGACTGATCCGACACTACGAGGCAAACACTCTGCTTTTTATATTTTATCCTTTCATTATTGTCTTGTGTTTAGACATACAACTAATAATACTAAAACTTCATACCCACAATCCCCTGTTCTCCTCCTCAGATCTCCTACAAAGCTCTGAGCTCCTTCGACACAGAGTTCGATCTGTCTAATCAGAGCGGGAAGGTGGTCAAACCGGCCAATGAGACGAGCCACGTGTTCAGCGGCCTCTACCCGGGCTCCACCTACTCCTTCACAATAAGAGCCTCCACCGTCAAGGGCTTTGGCCCCCCATCATCACACAGTTCACCACCAAGATCTCAGGTGAGCCCTTCACAATAAAACAGGAAGTCAATGTTCACTGGGACAAAATGAGGCAATGCCCATAAATCGTGCTATAAGTCTTAAAATAATCGATGTCAGGTCCAGATGTTGTACGATATTGTCTTACGTGAAAATAATCCCGATGTTCTGCAGCTCCTCTGATGCCGGCGTACGATCAGGAGTCTCCTCTGAACCAGACGGACTCCACCGTCACCGTCCTGCTGAAACCAGCGCAGAGCAGAGGAGCACCTGTCAGGTAACACACACACACACACACACACACACACACGCACACACACACACACACACACACACACACACACTCTGAAATATTGAGCAGCATCACTCTTCCGCTTCATAAAGATTTCATGACGGACGTTAAACATTAAACTCGACATGAAGACGACGAAGAGCTGAAATCATTTTTCATTTCACATCAAATTAAAACTGTGATCTGTAACGCGGGGCAGATTTTGACAAAAGGACTCTCGTTACGATAATTTATATTAAATATTTAATAGTAATATCGTACTGCCGCGGGAGAGACCAAACACTGGAGTCACACGGTGTAAGAAATACAGTAAATGCTTCCGGGATACGATGACATCACTACGGAACACTAGTGCTCCAACACATTGTACGTGACAGGCTAAGGGGGCGGGACATCTCTGAGCAAGTTGACCAATCGCAACAGAGCGAGCCAGCTAACTGATCAGATCGGACTGCGCTCTGGTTTCAGACAGAGGGTGATTAACCTTCATCACAACGAGTCGCTGTGATATTTTAAAATGCAGACAACAAAACAATAAACACAGTTTTTCCCCGTTGTTGCCGGGCGGGAGGTGTTTCCCCAGCAACAGTTGTCATGTCAACAGCTGTCTGATCCCCGTGCCCGTAACGAGGGACTCCGTTAATTAACAATCAGTAGGGGCGGGGCTAATGCGGGGAGGATTAAAGAGGGATTATTGCTAATGTGTCAATCACACACACACACACACACACACACACACACACACACACACACACACACACACACACACACACACACACACACACACACACACACACACACACACACACACACACACACACACACACACACACACACACACACAGCTGTATTTATTAATCTCTCTATACAAACAGAAACAGAAGACTTGTATTGCTTCTAAATTCAGGAAATACTTCTGGATGATTTTAGTAAATAAAGTTTGATATAATATAAATATAAACTTGCAGGCTTTATATAAGTGTTGTAGTTTGGTACAGTGAGACTTTTACCCTGTGTTTGGTGTATAAAACTAAATCTGAATCTGACGTCTTTAAATGATTAAGTATGCACATTTAAGAAGCTGAAACCAGTTATCTTTACTTTAAATATGAGTTTAAACTAATAGTGTATAGAGTTGCTAACAAAGTCTCTCCTGATTAACTGATGGATTAACCGCCTATCATTTCATCTTTAGATCCTTTTATCTGAATTTCTGGTCCTTTTTAGCCTCTTTTTGGTTCAAAAGTGTGTATAAATGAGTGGGGTAAACACTGTAACTAACAGATATCATAATAAGCGCTCTTGGGTTCCTAGAAAGGCGCTATATAAATAGAAATTATCATTATTATGAAACTTCCCCTCTTCACTTCTGACATTAACAGAAGTGATTTTTGTGTTCCTCTGACATGTTGTGTTTAAATATGCAAATGAAGCTTTACGTAATCTAAAGGCAGGAATCTGCAGACACACAGTGGGGAAAAAAACGTAGCTTTTAATTTATCTGTTACCATGATGGGCCTGTTATCTGCTTTATGTCCCTTCAGCTTTTACAAGATGGATAAATAAATAAAAATCAAAAGAGACACACACAGGCAGCTGGTGGGATGTTCAGGGGGCGTGGGAGAAAGCGGCGTTCAGATAAAACACATGTCGACTGAAAAGAAGAAAACGGATCATTTCAAGCGAATCAAGATTTATGAATTCCTATTCATGCCGGAACAAGACAGAGATGTAAAGAGTGTGTGTGTGTGTGTGTGTGTGTGAGACGTGGAGTGTGTGTGTGAGACGTGGAGTGTGTGTGTGAGACGTGGAGTGTGTTAATTGACATGATAGTTTATGTGAAATCCATCAGATTGAACAGATGCTGCGGGAAGATTTCATGTTTGTGTGTGTTTATATTTAACTTAGCTTTTGTCTCTGCTGACACCAAGTCGGCCCTCGGGTACACACACACACACACATACACACACACTGTATGACACACACTCTTGTATAGGAGACTCCAATCGCAGGACAAAAGGTGTAGCCGCGAGCGACCTGCTACTGTAATCAGATTACTGTCATACACACACACACACACGCACACACACACACACACACACACACACACACACACACACACACACACACACACACACACACACACACACACACACACTCAAACCTAACAAGTTCTGCAATGTGAGTGTGAAGAAATGTGATTGGAGAGAAAGTGAAGAGGAGGAGGTAGAAGAAAAGGTTGAATCTGTGTTTTCTGTGGGGAGTTAAACAATACAGATAATGCAGTGTGTGTGTGTGTGTGTGTGTGTGTGTGTGTGTGTGTGTGTGTGTGTGTGTGTGTGTGTGTGTGTGTGTGTGTGTGTGTGTGTGTGTGTGATATATGACTGCTGTCCTGACTCTGGCTCTTCTAAAAAAAAAAACACAACTATTGTTTCCCACGTTTCCCTCAGGACACGATCACTAATGAAAGCTCACGTGCTGCATTCAGGTGCACACACAGTCTGTGGGAACTCTGACAACTGCAGGGGGATGACAGGCAGTGTGGAGCCCAAAAAGCCTTCCTAGACAAAAAGTGTTTCTGTAGAGTCCGAAGAGTTTATTTAGAGTTTGTTAAAGTATTATAAAAGCTGGAAAAACCTTAGAGAGGAGAGTTTCTGCAGAGCTCAAAAATATCTCTTAGAGTTGGTAGTTTCTGCAGAATCTGAGGAGCTTTTGTGGAGAATTTACTTGTATTTTCTCTTAGAATTGGTTACGTATTGGTAGTAGAATCTGTATAGAGTTAGTAGAGTTGTCTCAGTGGAGCTTTTTTGTTTGGAAACCTGCAGAGTTTCTGTAGTCGGCACAAAATTCTCGTTAGCTTCAGAGTGTTTCTGCTCTCCTCGCTCCAGCTCAGAGCTCCTGAAAGCTTTAAATCCCTGCAGTAACCGGCGTTGTTTATGGAGGAACTCCCACCCCCCCCCCCCACCCCCCGTCACACAGACGGATAGCTGGCATTTATTCGTCCTTTACAGCTCTAATTCTTCTCCTCTCTACAGAATTTATTTTCAATTACATTCAGCTGACAACAGACAAACCGGTCCCATTAGTTTCCTGTCTTCATGTCCTTTCCCCACATACAGGATTTAATACCTGCGCAGACAGGATGCATGAATTATCAGTTTAATGTCAGCCTGGTATAAAGTTACAGCTCCACATAGAGAGAGTTAATAAAGAGTGAGAGAGTGATGGAGGAGAGCAGGATGACCTTTCTCTGCAGCTGAATAATGAACCAACAGATGGGGAGCAGAAGAAGAAGAGAGCGGCTTCCTGTGAGCAGAAACACTCTCCATAATCCAAACAACGCTTCAGAAAGAGAGCTGTAACCACAAGTGCATGTAGAAGATTGACATCTTGTTGTACACAATGGTCTCAGTGGACTATAATTCCCATGATGCAGCTGGGTTTCATTATGAGCCATTGTCTGGCTAGTTAGCAAGGCAGCTAATCAAAGCCACTGACCCCACAGTAAGCTAGCAAGGGATGCTAACTGATGCTACCCTGTTTGTGCAGTAAGTACCAGCTGGTGGTGGAGGAGGAGCGCCCCCGCAGGCAGAGGAGAGGAACTGCAGAGATCCTGCGCTGTTACCCGGTGCCCATCCACGTCCAGAACGCCTCGCTGCTCAACTCCCAGTACTACCTCAGCGCCGAGCTGCCGGTCAGCGAGCTGAGGGCGGCCCGCTCCTTCTGCATCGGTGAGTTACTGAAACTAGTAGTTAGTTAATGCAAGAGCTAAGGTTGTGCTGCTCCCTCTGCTTCAGTGAGTACATGAAAAATAAGAATGCTAGGTAGTTAGTTAGTTAGTTAGTGTGTTAGTCAGTGGGTAAGTAAGTAAGTTAGTTGGTTAGTTAGTTAGTTAGTTAGCTAGCTAGCTAGTTAATTTGTTGGTTAGTTAGTTAGTTAGTTGGTTGGTTAGTTTGTTAGTCTTAAGTCAGTGGGTTAGTAAGTTGGTTAGTTAGTGAGTGAGGGAGTTAGGTAGCTAGTTAGTTAGTTAGTCAGTGGGTAAGTAAGTTAGTTAGTGAGTTAGTTAGTTAGCTAGTTAGTTAGTTAGTTAGTTAGCTAGCTAGTAGTTAGTTAGTTAGTTAGTTAGTCAGTGGGTAAGTAAGTTAGTTAGTTAGTTAGTTAGTTAGTTAGTTAGTTAGTTAGTTAGTTAATGAGCGAGCTGAGGGCGGCCCGCTCCTTCTGCATTGGTTAGTACATCAAATATGTTTACTGTTATACCTGTACACTTGTTTACCTGTACACTTGTTTACCTGTTTGCTTGAGTACTTCTATCTGTGTACCTGCAGGTGATAACAGGACGTACAACGGCTACTGGAATGCTCCTCTGCTGCCTCACAAGAGTTATGGGATCTACTACCAGGCTGTGAGCACGGCTAACGGGGTGAGTTTACCTGTCACACACACCTGTACACTCACACACCTGTACACCGATACACCTGCCTTATCATCGATCAGAGGCTTAAAGTTCCGACAGGAAGTTCCTCAGGTTCTGCAGCTTGAAGGAGCGTCTTTGTTCCAAAACCAGCGGAAACACGGACTGAGTTTTATTTAAAGGAATGGCGTGTGTCACGATATCCAATCACTGTGTTCAGCAGAGCCCAATGTGTGACTGTGTGTATGTGTGTGTGTGTGAATGTGTGTGTGTGTGTGTGTTCTAACAAAGCCTCGCCATTATCCTCCTGTGTTATACTCTACGCGTCCCTTCAATTTCCTTCACTTTCTGTTCTTTCTGTCAGAAAAACCAGAGTAGTGAAACAGAGACAGAAGTCACACACTGTGACACACACACACACACACACACACACACACACACACACACACACACACACACACACACACACAAACACAGTTTAATGGATGTGGAGATAGTTCCAGCAGCCTGACCAGTGACACTAATAGGCTGCAGTGGGGGATGTGTGTAAAAAAAGATAATTGTTGACTGTGCACACGAACACACACACACACACACACACACACACACACACACACACACTGATTGTATTGTGTGTTAATTATTGACGCCGGGAGGTTTAATTGGTGTGTGTGTGTGTGTGTGTGTGTTGAATAATTCAGCAACCGTAGTGCTTTTTACTGTCGCTGCACCGCAAAGTGTGTGTGTGTGTGTGTGTGTGTGTGTGAGCATGAATATTCATGAGCTCTTGTGGCTAATTTGTCATCTGTTTGTTAAAACCAGAAAGACACAAGATGTTCTCTCGCCTTTAACAAAACCTGTCTCTCTCAGTGTGTGTGTGTTTCCCCAAGTATGTGTGTCCCAAGTGTCTCATATGTGTGAGTCTGAAGTGTGTGTGTGTGTTTGTTTGTTGTTAAATGCCAGCACAGGCACTGATCCACAGCCATTTGCCGTCTGTCCGCTCCGTTTACGATGTGTGTGTGTGTGTGTGTGTGTGTGTGTGTGTGTGTGTGTGTGTGTGTGTGTGTGTGTGTGTGTGTGTGTGTGTGTGTGTGTGTGTGTGTGTGTGTGTGTGTGTGTGTGTGTGTGTGTGAGAGAGAAAGTTGCCAGACGTGACAGCTAATATGTCGGCATTTCGTGTTGACAGGAAACTAATTTGCTTCTCTCTCCAAACAGGAAACGAAGATCGACTGTGTGCGGGTGGCCACTAAAGGTGAGGCAGTCTGAAAAAAGTGTTGTCTTAAAGTGTATTTTATTTTGAAAAGTGTTGTCTTAAAGTGTATTTTATTTTGAAAAGTGTTGTCTTAAAGTGTATTTTATTTTGAAAAGTGTTGTCTTAAAGTGTATTTTATTTTGAAAAGTGTTGTCTTAAAGTGTATTTTATTCGGAGAGGTCTTGTTTTATTTTGAAAGGTGCTCTGTTACATTTTTTGGAAGGTGGTGTTGAGTGATGTTTTATTTTGAAAGTCTCTTACTGTTTTTAATTGTTTAAAAAAAGGTTTTATAGGTCATTTACCTGGACAGGTGTAGAGGAGTTTTATTTTGAAAGACATTGACTACATTTCAATTTTTTTCTTTTACTTTGAAAATGTGTTTTCATGTATAATGTTACACAGAGTATGTTTTATTTTGAAAATATTTACAATATTCAAATTAATTCAACTACATTTTATTTTGAAAATGCTTCCATACAATGTTATTTTACAAGTGTTAATCTGTTAGCGGATAGCTTCACTAGCTTCTCTCTCTGATAATTGGACTGGGTTTAAATGCTACATTAGCCGCTAGCTAGCCAGTCCATTCTGTGTAATGAAACACAGATGGCCGTTAGCCGTTGGAGCGCTAGGCTAATGTTTAGCACACGGGTCCCAGGAAGTACGATGTCTCACAGATGGTCCTCAGGGCAACCTGATGTCTTCTGCACACACATACACACAACAATAATAAAGCACACGCTAAACTCTATAACACGCTAACGCCAGGCTAACCCGGGGCTAATGACTGCGACTTTATGGCCGTCCAGAGAGCCGTACAGCAACGCAGCTAAACACGCTGAAAACACTGCTATCTCTCCTGATGGACATCCAGCTCTATCACACACACACACACACACACACACACACACACACACACACACACACACACACACACACACACACACACACACACACACACACACACACACACACACACACACACACACACACACACACACACACACACACACACACACACACACACACACACACACAGTAATTGCCTGTTCTGGCTTTAATCAGCTTTTATTGGAGCTCAGTTCTGCTGGCTAACGATGCCAGCTGCTGATTGGCTGCTCTGCTCCCTTGACACCTGTCAGTCATGCTGCAGCGGCCAACCAGATCTCCCAGGAGAGAGAGAGAGCGAGAGAGAGGCGGTGTGCCCTCCCCCCCACTCCTTTTCAGAGGACCCACGATGCCTTGCAGCGCTAACAGTGAGCTGCTTTGAATGTAAAGGAGAGACGGACGCTTGCTGCATGATAACGGTCCCGTACAAAGACAACACAGTTCAGAGCGCAATGATTTTAATGTTATTCTCCACCCCCCCCCCCCCCCACACACACACACACACACACACACACACAGAGTTAAAGTCTCAGGATTCCTTAGAAAGGAAGTACACATCTAGAGAGAAACAAACACATCCTCACCGGACGCAGTTTGTAAATATGTGAGTATGAGTTATATTAGAATCAGATGAGTCACTAACTCAGGTGGGGAGAGGGGTTACTACTCAGTGACGGACATTAAAGTCTTCAATCGAAGAGAAACCCCTCACAGTGTGCGATGTTCCTCCTCTCTCTGATCCGCTCTCTGCCTGTTTGATTACTAATGTCTGATCATTAACAAGCTTCTTTTCCAGGTTTCTGTTGAGTAATAATAATTAATAAACAGGATGAAGCATGTCACTAATATTCCTGCTTCAGATGAAACCTGCTACAGCCTGTCTCTCTCTCTCCCTGCCTGTCTCTCTCTCTGCCTCTCTCTCTCTGCATGCCTTCCTGGATGATAGCCGCTATAATCGCCACCCAGCTCACCACGCCGTACATTCGCATCGCGCCGGCGGCGGGAGACAAGCAGCTCCCAGGTCAGAGAACACACACTGCAACACACACACACACACACACACACACACACACACACACACACACACACACACACACACACACACACACACACACACACACACTCAAAAATCTAATTGTATCTATAAAGCCCAATGTCAGAAAACATTTTGTGTCTTTTTTTAAATATAAAATTAGATAAAATAAAATGTAATAAAATGACAAAAAATGTTGAATTTATTTGGGGGGGAAAAGGCAGAGTAATTTGGGATTTTTAGGAATATTTTCAATAATAATGTGGAATATTTTTCAGAAATGGTTGAAATGTTTCATGAAAGAAGTCAGAATTTTTTTAGAAAAGAATACACAAGATTTTGGGCTAAGGGCCGGATTTCTTCGGGTGGAAAAGTGTGAATATCTTACTTAAAAAAGTCTAAATAGTTTGCATAGATAGTGGGAATACTTTTCAGAAATGTCTCGCATGAGGACATTTTTTTCAAAGAAACAGAATTTCAGTCCCTAACTGTGACATTGATGAAACTCTATGGAACCTCTTAGCATTAGCTAGCATTAGCTGTTAGCTCCCTGGTTCCTCTACCACAGGTACCCGGGGGTCCGTTCAGAGACCCTCGAACTCTGTGTGTTCTCAAGAGGCCAAAACCTGTGTTTCAGAAACATGGAGACACGTGTTGACACGCCGCCGTTTATCAGCTCACATTTATATTTATATATTTATAGATATTCATCAATGTGTGTGTGGACAATCTCAGATTTATTCTCTATTCATTAATCTACAACAAGCCGCCAAACAGGTGTGACACACAAACACACACACACACACACACACACACACACACACACACACACACACACACACACACACACACACACACACACTTTCACTCACTGCTTGCAGAAAATTACATTTAAATATTTACCAGCCTGAAGGTGGAAACTTTCCTCTGACTGTTTATATACACACATATACAATGCAGTGTGTGTGTGTGTGTGTGTGTGTGTGTCACCAGCAGGCCTCAAACACTCTGAACAGCTGTCTCCCTTGTACACAAACATTAACACACACACACACACACACACACACACACACACACACACATACATTAGCAGCTCACACCTCCCACTCAGCGTGACTGGCTGAAGCCCAGAGCTGAAAACAGCTTCTCTATGGCCTACTGTGACACACACACACACACACACACACACACACACTGAGCCTCGGAGGCAGAGAGCTGCTGTTTTCAGTTTAAAGGCTATCAAAACACTTTGAAGAGAGAATTTACGTGTGTGTGTGTGTGTGTGTGTGTGTGTGTGTGTGTGTGTGTGTGTGTGTGTGTGTGTGTGTGTGTGTGTGTGTGTGTGTGTGTGTGTGTGTGTGTGTGTGTGTGTGTGTGTGTGTGTGTGTGTGTGTGTGTGTGTGTGTGTGTGTGTGTGTGTGTGTGTATGTATGACCTTGAAGAGATGAAATGAAAACGGAATAAAGGAAACGTGTTCTTCTCTTCCTCCTACAGATGTATTATTTAACTGGAACCCAGTTCACTTTACTGACTTCATCACAAAGGCTCTCTCTGACTTTATAACCCAAACCATTCACTTATAAAATGATCTGAGTAATGCGTGATGAAAGTAAAGTGCAGTTAGTATTTAATAAACTGGTTGTGATACAAACCAGTGTCAAACTAAACTGAGAGTGATACTTGCGTCATAAAAATAACCCGTAGCTAACGTTAACTAAATCCAACGGCTAGCAATGATAGCAGCCGGTGTTATAAGTTAATGATTCAAGTGCTCAAAACTCGTAGCTAAGTTGTACTGGACGATTAAAGTTCAAAGTTAGCAACAACGTCGGACCGCTTAAGGTGGACTGAACTTTAAAGTGGATCAGATCTATTCTCCTTTTGGTGCCAAGCAATAAAATCAATATGTATTCGAGGCCCTTTTTAGGTTTATATGAATGTAACTGATGCGTTAAATTGAAAAAATGTGAATTGTATCGTAGCTGATTTAATTTAACCGTTAAAAACAAGTCGATACAACATCGTGATAAAACTTGTGATCCATGCTCTCGTTAGAACTGGTTCCTGATGCGATTTCATTTTGTCCTTAAGACACCAGAGTGTTTCCACTTTTTCATCTCCGTCATGACCAGTTTAACACACACACACACACACACACACACACTCACACACACACACTCTGTGACTGATGGCCGGTGTCAGCTGCAGATTGGGAAACTGTTGTCGGTCTGAAATGACGCACACACATTACACAGCTCGACAGCGACGTCTTGTCCTGAACGTTTCTCATCTACAGAGTCATCTGCAAGGATATTACACCTGGACACACACACACACACACACACACACACACACACACACACACACACACACACACACACACACGGACAGTAATGGGTTTTCCATGGGCCTGACATCCCATCACATTATTCAGAAGGACTCTCTGCTCCCCGTCACACATCAGATGGATCTCAGAACCAAACCTCCATCAGAAAACTCTCCATATAAATGATGACTGTGGCCGATGCTCTCACAGAATAATATAATATATAAAATATCTATATGGATTCAAATCATACATTTTCTTACTGTAGTTTGACCTGCTTTTTATCTATTATAACACAGTCGTTAACCTGTAGTTAACGTCATTGAACTGAACAATCCTTAATAATGCTCTTCTAATGAGGTGATCAGAGTGAATGATGCATGATGTTTAAGGGTACAGTAATTACTTATAAGTATCAAATAGTACCAGTAACGTCATCTGTGAACAGTTTTTAATAAGAGTTAATGGTTTCTAAAGTTCCTAATTCATTTAGTTGTGTTTCGTAAATAATTGAAGTTAGTGTTAGGATTTTTTAATGGTTGTTATGTTATTATGTTCATGTCATTAATAACAAAACTATTCATTGTTAATAGAAGTTAATGGACATATAAAGTAATATTTGACTCATAGTTAACGGTGGTCAATGGAAGATAATGTAAATATGGAGTAATATCTTACTCGTATATAATAATGGTGAATGCAGGTCAATGGACATAGAATAATATTTTTCCAATAAATAATGGGGGTTGATGGAAATATAAATTCCTGTTTCTTAAAGTTGTTGGTTTCAGATGCAGCCAAAAACAAAAGCTGTGAATTAATGAAAGTCAGTAGTTTTATGTTTACATCTCCTGTGGATTTTATATTGTTTCCAGGAGCGGCGACCAGGAAGCCGGAGCCGGAGCAGGAGAAGCAGTCGGACCACACGGTGAAGATCGCCGGAGCCATCGCCGGCATCCTGCTCTTCATCATCATCTTCCTCGGAGTCATCCTGCTGATGAACAAACGGTACACACACACACACACACACACACACACACACACACACACACACTAGTCGTCATAGTTGTGTAGTCAATGGTCATTTTTGTTTAGTAGTTTATGTTAATACCTGTGGGTATTGTATTGAAGGTTTCCAATGGTAGTTAATTATAATCACTGGTTTAATAAATGTAATTTTAATGTAAGTTAATGGTCAGGGGAAGTCAATGGTTGTTAATATTTTTTAAACCAAAGATATGGAATTCAGTGTATTAATACTCAGTCTGATAGTTTCTATAGTTGTACTGTAATACTGGTATTATTTCATGTTACATGTAGATAAGGGAAGTTACATCAAAGACGCATGCACACACACACACAGACATACGCACGCACATACGCACACACACACACACACACACGAACACACACACACACACACACACACAGACATACGCACGCACATACGCACACACACACACGAACACACACACACACACACACAGACATACGCACACACACACACACACACACACACACACACACACACACACACACACACACACACACACACACACACACACACACACACACACATGGTGTCAGAGAGGATGAATAATGGAGCAGATTGCAGCGGTAATCACCAGTAAACTATATGTGGACCGTCTTTATTCTCCAACATCAAACACACAACCCCGCTGGGACACACACACACACACACACACACACACACACACAAACTTAAACACAGAGTAAAGCCTCCATGTTTGGAGAACGTCGACGATAAGAGAGAAATTTAGATGAAAGAGCGTTTTATTCTTTATTTTTTTATTCCAGAGTCGCCTCGAGCTGAATGGCTTCAGGCTACAGAGATGCACACACACACACACACACACACACACACACACACACACACACACACACACACACACACACACACACACACACACACACACACACACACACTAATACTTTACACACTCTTTATAAAGTGTGTGTGTGTGTGTGTGTGTGTGTGTGAGTTGGGGTGATGGCGCTCTGATCTCTCTAACAGATTCTAGAGAGAGAAAACGAGAGCGGCGGTTGTTCGGTCTCTAATGAGGGTTTTAATGTTGACGGGTGCGTTTGATTTCCACTCTGTGAGCAGACGGAGGTCAGACTCATTACAGCGGGAGTGAAGCAGGAAGCGGCACGTTACCCCTCTGATTGGCTGCGGGCGATGATCAGACGCTCTAACCACTTTCTCCTCACTGTCAGATCCAGTTTCTTTGTAGGACAGCGTGTTACAATCAGCTGGCGGAGGGATACGCAGCGCAGGAACACTAAGGGCTGCGGTACAAGTAGTTCTGAGGGTCAGAGAGTCCTTAACCACATGTTCCTCTCTGGGGAGTTCTGTTTGTACAAAATAAAGCTCCTGCACCTCAGTGGAAACAGCACAGTTAGGAAAAGACCCAACAAATTACGTTTAATGCATCTAATCTCAGAGAGAAGGAAGTTGAACTTCTTTGAAAGTCTATTTTATACTCCAAGGGAACAGGTAGGTAGATTGATAGATGGGGGGAAGAAGGTTGATCGGTTGGTCAGTAAGTTGGGTAGATAGGTTGGTCTGTTTAGGGTTCAGGTTTAAGGTTAAGGATTCAGAGGATAAAGAGTCATGGATCAGAGGATTTAAAGGGAAAGATTCAGAGGTATAGTGTTCAGAACTTAAGGGTCAGGGACGTACGTAGGGAGGTAGGAAGTTAGGAAGTCAGTTGGGTAGGAGAATCATTTTGGTAGATAGTTGAAATAGGTAGTCAAGCAGGAGTAGTAGGAAGTTCAACATGAAGGTAAGATAGGTAGGTTGTTAGAGGAAGAAGATACTAAAGAAGGTAGGTAGTGATGAAGGTAGGAAGTCCGGTCGGTCGGTCACTAGCTAAGTAGGGAGGTAGGTAGTGAGGAAGGTAGGGAGGGAGGAAGGTAGGGAGGGAGGTAGGTAGGGAGTGAGGAAGGTAGGGAGGGAGGAAGGTAGGGAGTGAGGAAGGTAGGGAGTGAGGAAGGTAGGGAGGGTGGTACGGAGTGAGGGAGGTATGGAGGGAGGAAGGTAGGGAGTGAGGAAGGTAGGGAGGGTGGTACGGAGTGAGGGAGGTACGGAGTGAGGGAGGTATAGAGGGAGGAAGGTAGGGAGGGAGGAAGATATGGAGGGAGGTAGGAAGTGAGGGAGTTATGGAGGGAGGAAGGTAGGGAGTGAGGAAGGTAGGGAGGGAGGAGGGAGGGAGGAAGGGAGGGAGGGAGGAAGGTAGGGAGGGAGGGAGGTATGGAGGGAGGTAGGGAGTGAGGGAGGTAAGAAATGAGGAAGGTAGCTCAGTTCCAAGTCCCTCTGAAGGTCTTAAAGCTGGACAGCAGCCGGTGTGTTGAGTTCTGTTGTGCCCGCCCCCCCTCCACACTTTGATTGACACATTGCACCGGCCAATCACGCGTCTCCACTCCTCCACCTCCACGCATAATGCCTTATCTCATCTGTTCAGTTTTTACTCTCCGAGACATTAATCTGTGGTTTTCCTTTTTCTGTTTTTCTGTTTTTTCTTTCCCGTCATTCCATCCCTCCCTCTGCTCCCCACCACTCAGACGGAGAAATTATCACTCCTACACTTACTACCTGTGAGTAACCTAACCTGCACCCGCACCTGACATCCTAACACCCTTAACCTCTGACCCTTAACCTGCACCTAACATCAGACACTGTGTCCTGCCTGTGCCCTGCTTACCCCCACCATTAATCCCATACCCTCTAACCCTCTATCCCTTAACCTTTTACCCCTTAAACCTCTTATCCGTCAACCCCCCGCCCCTTAAACTCTGTCCATTTACCCCATACCCTTATTCTCTGACCCTTTAACTTCAGATCGCTTTCCCATAAACCCCTGATCCCTTATCCTTAAATGTTTGATCCCTTACGCTTAAACCTCTGATCCCTGACCCTTAAACCCCTGACCCCTTACCCTTAAACCCCTGATCCCTGACCCTTAATCCTCTAATCCCTTACATGTAAACCCCTGAACCCTTACCCTTAAACCCCTGAACCCTTACCCTTAAAGCCCTGATCCCTGACCCTTAATCCTCTAATCCCTTACACTTAAACCCCTGACCCCTTACCCTTAAACCCCTGATCCCTGACCCTAAAACCCCTGATCCTTTACCCTTAAACCTCTGATTCATTATCCTTACACCTGAACCCTACACCTCTGATCCCCGTACCTTAAACATTTGATCCCTTATCCTTAAACCTTGTTACTCTTGCCCATTACAACCTCTGAACCCTTACCATTCATTCACTGATCCCTTACTCTTAAACCTCTTTGCCTTTAAACTGACCCATACAGCTCTAATCCTTGCCACTATGATCCGTTACCCTTTAGCCTCTGATCCCTGACCTGTAAAACTTGAATACCAGGACCTTAAACCCCTGATCCCTGATTCCTGACCCTGATCCCTGACCCTGCATACCCTCCACTAACCTTCCCCACACATTGATTTTGATGCCTGGGAGGTGGGGTGTATTACCTGAAGTGTCGATGGTTGTTCCAGATGTTTCTCTGTGGTTCAGGTTCAGTTTTCCTCTGTCTCACTTCACTGTTTAGCTTTAGGCTTCTGGAGGAAGATTTTAGTTCCCTTGACCCGACTCCAGCACGCCTCCAGGTGCCTGTTTCTTATTGGTTTGGCTCTGAGTTTCTGCTTCCTGTTTAAACTCTGGAAGTAAAAATAGAGAAAGTCTGTCTTTGATCGATCAGTGGAGACGGAGCAGAGAAACCTGCAGGTATCTGCATCCGACGCCTCCTCAGGAGACAGGAAGTGCACCCCCTCCTCCTCAGGTCACCATGAGTGTGTGTTGTCCTAAAGTCATATATGAGAGAACTTTAATGCATTTTCTAAAAACTTGCAAATACAGAACACACAGTTATCACTTTTATTAGTATGTATTTATACGGTTTAAATAGGGCCTAAAATGTATATATATAGAAAGTTATATAGCTTTTTTATAAAGCATCTTTCAAAGTGCTTTACAAAACATAAAAGAGCATTAAGATGTTGAATTAGATTTAAATACAGGCATTAAAAAGCATAAAATACAAATAAAATGAGTAAAATAAATAAAATCCAACATTTTTGATAAAAATTCAAATTAAATTCTGTCTGGTAATAAGTCATAATTACATGAGAATAAATCAGAAATTAACGGGAGATATTCTCTATTTAAAATTCAATTTACAAGGAAATAATTCAGAAAACATCCTTTAAATATCGGAAAATATTTATTAATTTAATTTTTGTTTGTGAGTTAAGAATATTTGTTCTGTTTTTATAAATAACAATTTCAAAAGAAACGGAGACACGGTCAGGTCTATGATCCTGATATACAGCGGTGTGTGTGTGTGTGTGTGTGTGTGTGTGTGTGTGTGTGTGTGTGTGTGTGTGTGTGTGTGTGTGTGTGTGTGTGTGTGTGTGTGTGTGTGTGTGTGTGTGTGTGTGTGTGTGTGTGTGTGTGCAGTGGAACAGGGTTAATAGAATTAGCCGACAGTAATAAACCTGTCTGATCAAATGATCGTTACAAGAAGAGACACACACCACACACACACTAACACACACTCACAAACACACTCTGACATCCATTATCGCTAACAGCATTGTCCTGTCGCTCATTAGATTAGCATAGATTAGCCTTGACATGCATCTGTGTGTGTGTGTGTGTGAGAGTGTTCACGTTAAGTGTTGCTAAATCAATCCAACCCCGACACCTTGCTGATGATGTCATGACACGCCCCACTCCAACACACACTGGGTCTCTTTCGAACTGGGATATGAAATCATATAATAGATGTTTACTGACGGAGGTTACCTTCTGCCCCTCATTCACTGTGTGTGTGTGTCAGAGGTCAGAGCAGCTGATTGGAGTCAGAGGTGTCAGCGCTGCGGTACACAGACACAGTTAGACACGATGAAAGACTCTGAGGAAACTTCAACGTTTGTATTTTATTTGTTTGACTCTCTAACCTCCGGCTCTTCCTGTGAAGCTCCATTCAAACGACTTTCTGAGGAAGATGTGTTTGTTAGAGTCGCTGCTAAAATTACTTCCTGTAGAGGTTACTTATTACAGAGGGTCAGCATGACTTACTGCTCAGCTAACACAGTCTGTTGTCGGGCCGGTAAACAACCGACCTGTTACTGTATCGGTTGCTCACGATGTTTTGCTCCTGTTCGTAGTTTTGCGCGTCTCTTCGTGGACTGCTTCCTGCCGTTTCTATTCTTTGCGTTCTGTGATCTGTTTGTTTCGGCAACGTTTTGTTGTATTGTGATTATTTGGGACGTTTAACTCAGTCGTTTAATGTTGTTGTTTTTGATTTTCTGCCTGTACTTGTTGTCTCCGATTTGTGTTCTGTAGTTTTTCTGCCTCTCTTTATGGATGACTTGCTTATCTTTGTAGACACTATTTGCACTTTTTGTTGCCTCACGTTATTTATTTCCCCATATATTTGTTTGTAGTCTCGTTTTTGCTTGTCTTTGTAATTTAGTGGCTTTTTATTGTTGTATATTTGTTGTTGTTTTCTCACCTTCTTATTCTTTCTACGTCGTTTTTATCACCATGACTTTACATCTTGTTTGTGGACATTTAGCTCATTTTTGTTGTATGACGTGTTGAATGTGTCTTGGTGATTTCATTCTCGTTTTTGGGGCTTTTTAAATGTTGTTTTCTGCATCTCTTGTTCCATCTCTTCATAGTGTTGCACCTTTTTGTTGCCTTACTTTTAATCATTATTTTTTTCACCATATATTTGTTGTTTTGGTCTGTTTTGGACCTTTCACGTGTTTTGTTTTATTTGTTTTGTTTTTCCGTGGCTGTTTCGAGCCCTTTGTTGTATTTCTTAGATTTTATTTTAGAGTTTCTTTGTGGTTGTTTGCACCTTTTTATTCTTATATCTTTTAAACCATGACGTTGTTGTTTTCCTTCTTGATTTTAATACTTTTGCATTTTGAATGCTTTGCGTTTTTTGTTGTTGAGTGTCTCTCCTCCCTCGTCTCTACTCCGCGGGTTTCATTATTATTTCCTGACGGAGAAACGTCTGAAACATTTCACCGGGCTGAATGTGTTTGTGTCAGGTCTGAATCAGAAACGCTGCAGGTCTGCTGAACCACAGAAGAAGAAAAGAGAGACATGAGGGGGAGGAGGGCATGCCTCGCCTCAGGCACACACACACACACACACACACACACACACACACACACACACACACACACACACACACACACACACACACACACACACACACACTCACACACACACACACTGATGTCTTACTTTTCAGTTTAAAAGCCTTTTTATATTTATATATATATCAGGGTTTTTTTTCATTTTCCATTTTCAGGTCAGGGTTAAACTTTGCACTGTGTGTGTGTGTGTGTGTGTGTGTGTGTGTGTGTGTGTGTGTGTGTGTGTGTGTGTGTGTGTGTGTGTGTGTGTGTATTTGTGAGCAATCGGACAAATGGATGTTTTTTTATTCACACACTCGGAATAGAACGAGAGAACATAAATCAGGCTTTTAAAAACCGACTGTGTGTGTGTGTGTGTGTGTGTGTGTGTGTGTGTGTGTGTGTGTGTGTGTGTGTGTGTGTGTGTGTGTGTGTGTGTGTGTGTGTGTGTGTGTGTGTGTGTGTGTGTGAGATGAAGGTAAATGGACTGATGAGAGGAGCAAAATACGACGTGTGTGCTTTAAAGATGTTTTCTCTTCCTCTGCAGCGGTTACACAAGAAATAAACGGACAAAAGACAGGAAGTAAGAAACATAAATAAATATATGTCAACAAACAGATTTATAAAAACACATTACAGGATCAGTCTCGAGTAAAACTAACAATTATTACAATTATAAATGAATCTGCTGATTATATTCTGGATTAATTTTCCTGTACAAGTCTTTAAACGCCTTGTTTTCATTAGGTGTGTGTGTGTGTGTGTGTGTGTGTGTGATGTTTCATGGCTCCTCTATTTAATAAGCAGCACTAATTTAGAAATGTATGACTGTAATTAAAGTGAAGCACTCAAAGTCTGCAGTTTAGTTTCAGCTCATTAGAGAAGCTCCAGCAGTCGTACCACCTTAACATCTCAATCTGTAATATAATTACCCCCCCCCCGTCGAACACCTTCATCTTTTTTAATGAGGAACGCCACCTTAAAAGCCTCACTCACTTACTTGTAATTTAGATATAAAAGACAATGTTTTACCACCTAAACTGCAACATACATATAATCTGCTCGTACCACCTTAGCAGAGACCAATTCCACCTTAAACAGATTAAGGTACAATTAATGCCACTTGTACTGCCTTGAGTAATAAAAAAAGCACATTACAGTCTGCTTAAACCCCGCCTAACTGCGAGAAAATACACGACAACCTGCTAATACCACCTTAAAATGATTAACAGCCTTCAGATGTATTCGATTTAGAGAAGGAAACAAACCCTGTAACTAAGAGACCACCCTCACAGACACCAATTCCATCTTAAACGGGTACAAAATCCCACTCATTCCACCTTAACAGTCACATAACACATTTACATTTATGAAATATCACCTTAAAACCAATTAGCAGGTGTTATACCACCTTAAATATCAAGGTGAATTAAACCTCTCCTTTTTGTGATGCGTTCAGGGTCCACAGTTAAACCCTGGAAACATTGAATCTTAACGACTTAACGACCTTAAAAGAACGATGTGTTTTGTTTGTGTCTCTGCAGGAAGCTGGCGAAGAAGAGGAAGGAAACTCTGAGCTCCAGACAGGAAATGACCCTGATGGTCAACAATTCCCAACACACCACCATGGTGGACACGCACACACACACGCTGAACGGACGCAGTAAGTGCACACACACACACACACACACACACACAGGTCATGGTGTTTCATTTACAGAGATAACACACAGGCTGTGAAGAGAGCAAGAGATAGGAGAAGGAAAAGCTTCTAATAACAGACAGGAAAACATAGATGATAAAATGACAAAAAAGGAGAAATATAAACATGTGAGATACAAAGATAATAAAGAAAGATGAGTAAGACAAACAAATGAAGATAGTGTGAGGAAAAACGAGACGAAAATTGAGATAAAGCAGGAAATAAAGACTCATATTCAGAAATAGTTACAATAAAAATAAAAATTGTAAATATATAGAGAGAATATTTTTATATTTGGCAAAAAAAAGTCTGAAAAGTCTCTGAAATATTTGAGAAAAAGATCAGAATTTTGAGAAATAATTAAAGGGTCCCTATTCTCTGTTGTGATTGGTCACCTCAGAGATGTCCCGCCCCCTTAGCCTATCATGTTTTGGAGCTTGAGCATTCCGTAGTGATGTCACTGTGTTCTGAAAGTGGCCAGAGTTTAGACTCAAATAATCATAGAGATGATAGAGATATAACTAAATGAAGCTCCTCCCCCTCCTCCTTCTCCTTTTCCTCCTCTTCCTGCTGTCCGTCAGTCAGACCTTTAGTCGTCTTTAATATTCTGTCAGAGAATAATCTCACTCACAGAGACACTGTGACTGCAGGTGATATGACCAAATGTTTTATCATGAAGTGACGGCTGCTGTCGCCTGGGGGGAGGGTGATGGGTGATGAACGGTGGAGGACGGGGGAGTCGACCTTCCCTCAGGCTGCCCACCCCTCCTTTCAGATGCCCTGTTTCTTTATTCTCTTTATTCCAGCTCTCTGCTTTAAACACAGAAATCAAAAGCATGTTTGTTTCAGCAACATTTGTCACTGATGGATTTCTGGAATTTCTGACTTTCAGAGAGTCCTTGAACGCATCACGTGAATCTGACGCTTCTGTCTACCCGTCTTCTTTTTTTACCAACACCACATTTTTTAACATGACTGTTTTTATTATTTTTCTTCCAGATTTTGTTTCACCTATTTTTTAGTAAACTTTTCAGATATTTTAAGATTCTAGTAAATGTTGAATATTTTTCAGACATTTTCCAAATGTCTACCAACAAAGAGTTTAGACATTTTAAACATAGCTATTTAAAGCTTTTTGAAACCTTTTTTTTCACATGTTATTTTGACATGCCTTATATAATTACTTGATTTCGAAACACATTTTTCAGAATCTTCTCCAACAGTTTTTTCAAATAATTTGGACATTTTTCAGGAAATGTTAATGCCTGTTCTCTCTCTGTCCAGCTGTGTCCTCTCCGTCCTCCTTCACCCTGAAGACAAACACCATCAGCACCACCGTGCCCAACTCATACTACCCAGGTAACACACACACACACACACACACACACACACACACACAAAACTGTCCGTAGGGAAAAGCTGACTTTCCCTTCTTCCTTTCTTTTTCCTTTTGTCCGTTCTCTCTGCTTGCCTGTCTCTCTGTCTACCTGTCTGTCTCTCTGTCTGTCTGCATGCCTGTCTCTCTGTCTATCTACCTGTCTGTCTCTCTGCTGCCTCGTCCTGACGGCAGATCCCTTCGTGCCGACGGCCATCCTGGGTGAGACACGTTTTCCTTTCCTTTCTCTGTAAGACTGATAAACAGCCTGCTCAGATAGACAGACAGGAAGTAGACAGACAGACAGGTGAGGAGAGAGAGACAGGTGTGGAGAGACAGAGAGGTGAGAGGATGGAGAGAATGAGAAAGAGAGAGAGAGTGATATTTGGCTTCCATCCATCCCTGCTTGCTTCTCGTTCGGCTGTTTTAAAAAAATTATATTTATTATTTTATATTATTTATTTCTTCCTCCAAATCCATCTTTGAGTATTATATTTATTTGATTTCATAGATATTTTATTTTATATTTATTACTCCTTGGAGAGTTATGATTCAAATGTCAAAAGTGTTGCCTTTTTTAATTTATTCATTATTTTAATTTTAAATAAGACATTCAATTAGTTTATCTTCTTTCTGTTTGATTTGATTTATTATTATTATTTATTTATCATTATTATTATTTATTTTTTCCCCTTTTCTAATTTATTCATTATTTGTTTTTTTGTATTATTATTATTTATTTTTTCCCCTTTTCTAATTTATTCATTATTTGTTTTTTTGTATTTTATTATTTATTTTCTCTTTGGTTGTTAACCTGTTCATTTCGGGGCTTGTTTGTTGTTTTATTTTCAAAAACGACGGTGGGCTTCACTCCATCCCCGCTTCACAACATTCCTGCGTGTCGTGTTGACGTCACGTCTGTGTGTGACCTCCGACCTCTGCATGGACACAACACTGGACTGTGGACGGGGGGGAGGACAAAACATTTAAGAAATAAAACCCACAACATGTGAAAGAGTTCCTGTTAGCGGGGGCTCTCTGGACGACTGCTTCAGACTCCTGGATGTGGAAGATGTTTTATATGAAAATCAAACCATCAATACAAAATCAAGCTAGCATGCTAAGCTAACTAGCCTCCGTGATCCATTCAGTGTATCTGTGACCGGCTGCATTTAGCTAATAAATTACCTTCTTAGTCATCTATAAGGTTAGGTTTCCCTCAATAATGTACCTAATGTTTGCTTGGAAAGACTACCAATCCTCTTCTTAGTGTATTTAATTAAATACTCAACTTAAAACCACAACAAAGCACCCTATGGCCAGTTTTGAGACATTTCTCAAAAGAGTTTTACAACATCTAGACCGGA
>NC_086369.1:505000-525000 GCF_036324505.1 Eleginops maclovinus
TATGAAACTCTATTGATCCAAACACAGAGAGACTGAGGAATGGATGTTTATGTGTGTTATGTATTATTATGGAGTATGGCAACGTACACACAAACTAAATCAAATCATTTAACACAAGTAAAATCACAAGTCATTGTCCAACAATCAAATATAACTTCTATTATGAAGCCGCTCTACTCTGTTTCCTCTAATGTTTTTGGGAGGCAGATCATAAAACTAGCCAAATAAAATAACAAAAATAGCCCAAAATAAGTTGTTAATTATCTGTTTTATTTCCACTTCATATTTCACTTTCAATCATTAGCTAAAGATGCAAATATGTGGTATGGGGTTTAATGTCAAGTGCACAACAAGTATCTAAAAGCGTTGTTAGATCCCTCTTAAAATATAAATACAAAGACATAAAACCGTGCAGAAGCAAAACAGGTATAAAGTAGACCTCCTATGGTGCGTTCAGGTGCTTCATGAGCGAATAAAGACAGTGGGTTTCAGGTTAGAAGACATGACCTTCACTATCTCTGATGGATGTTGTTGGTGGTTTCAGGGAACGTTAGCATAAGCGATAGAACACACACACACACACACACACACACACACACACACACACACACACACACACACACGTACACACCCGTATACACACATACACACACACACACACGTACACACACATACACACAAACACACACGTACACACACACACACACACACACACACACACACACACACACACACACACACACACACACACACAATCGAGTCATTTGTCCATCTCTTCCTTCGAGTCCTTTAGAAAAAAAGATGTCCTTTTGTCCATTGCTGTCAATCATTTACAGCTCTGTGTGTGTGTGTGTGTGTGTGTGTGTGTGTGTGTGTGTGTGTGTGTGTGTGTGTGTGTGTGTGTGTGTGTGTGTGTGTGTGTGTGTGTGTGTGTGTGTGTGTGTGTGTGTGACATAGCTCAGCTCTCAGTTTGATGGATGTTTGAAGCTCTTGCTGCTGTCACACACACACACATACACACACACACACACACACACAAATTTGCCGTGGATCAAAGTGTGTGTGTGTGTGTGTGTGTGTGCTGCTTCATGACACTCAGCGGTTATGATACATAAAGAGATCAAATGTTTATCAACACGATACGGAAACTCCTTTATTGTGCACACACACTTTCCATTGAAACGGCTGCAGAGAGACGGAGGAGTGCAGTAAATGATGCAAGAAATTGAATTAATTTGTTAGTAAAACACAAAAGCTGTTTTAAAAATGTTAGTCATTTTGTCCAATAATATGAATTTAGAGTCTGATGTGTGGATAGAGTTGGACTCTGATATGGATATTAAGTATCCTGTGTTCCTTCAGAGGTGAACAGTAAGAGTGTCGTCTCAGCACGGAGATATTTCTGTGTTTAGACGCTCCGCTGATCCTCGCTCTCCTAATTGGACTTAATAATCGAGCACAGAGCACTTCCTGTGAGATCCTCTGCATTATGCATGCTCCCTTCACACGGTTTCATCACTAAAATAATATCCTCTATTTCTGCCTCAGAGTTTCTTCGAGGGCCAGTCGGCTCCGTGGGATTCAGCCAAAAAGGACGAGAACCGAATGAAGAACCGCTACGGGAACATCATCGCCTGTACGTACCGATCACTGAGACTCAGATATACACCGGGTCAGGGGTTTGAAACTGTCTGTGGTAATGCCAGGCTCAACGGCTCGGTGTAACTCCTGTAGTATCAGACAGATCAGGTATTAATATTACAATCAGGGGGGGACAGAACTAGGGTCTGGATTTTAGACTTGTTAGTCCTGATTTTGGTCTTATTAATCAAGACCTGCCCCTTAGTATGGGTCTTAAATCTGCACATGACTTAGGACTTGTAGCATCTTGACTTGGGACTTCTGGGTCTTCAAATGGTTCTTGACCTGGGACTTTGGACTTGTTGGTCCTGGTTTAGTACGTCTGGTTTATTTTTTATAAAGTGAAGATGCCAGAACCTCCTCTGCTTTACACTTCTTCTGTCAATACATTTTCAGGTAGGTATTTATTGACATAAATATCTGTCCTTTGATTTATGAATGCATCAAATGAAAGGTTTATGAATAAATCTGTTGTTTAATGAGACATAATTAGATCTATTCTAGTTTTATTGACTTTATATGTAATTACATTTAGTGTTATTATACATTGTGTAATAAAGTGGTTATTAATTTATGATTACATCGTTTATTTATTCAGCAGAAGCTAATTACACGTGATTATTTTCCAATTATAACTGTGTGTGTAGACGACCACTCTCGTGTGCGTCTGCAGCCTCAGGATGGAGAGAGCGGCTCCGACTACATCAACGCAAACTACGTGGACGTGAGTAACACACACACACACACACACACACACACACACACACACACACACACACAAAGTTTACTTTCCTTTAAAGGTCGATCTGGTCGACTCTGTTTCCATGGTGACGCCTGCCATCAGTCAGTGTCGGGTGGTGTTGACTCTGTAAACAAACGACTGTGTGTGTGTGTGTGTGTGTGTGTGTGTGTGTGTGTGTGTGTGTGTGTGTGTGTGTGTGTGTGTGTGTGTGTGTGTGTGTGTGTGTGTGTGTGTGTGTGTGTGTGTGTGGGCCTTCTCTCCAATGAAACCAGACGGTATAAAAGCATAATTTGATGTTTCTTTAATCACGTTTTTGGATATTTTCGTCTCTAATGAAGTGTCTCCTCTGCTCTCAGGGATATCACCGACCCAATCACTACATCGCCACCCAAGGTAAGCCCCGAAATCCCACTATAAATATACTCTAAATACACCTTTAATAAGAAGCAGTGTGTGTGATGTTCTGTGGGTCAATCATATTTAAATATTTTGCAATTCTTTCTTAAAATATTCAATTTTTGTCACAGAATTCTTCCTTTCACTCAAAATGAACTCCAAGATATTCCAACTTTTCTCTGTTAATACTAACATGTTCAGGTCTACATTTATTTTAAAAACATTAATATCTGGGTTAAAATCCCTCAAAGCATTGTGGTATCTGTAGTTCATAAACCCTTCAATTACCGCCTCACTCCACCAGCATGTAGTTACATCCACTGTCCACAGTGGGCGCCACATAACACACCACTCAAATCTGAAGTCATAAAAACATTTAATCTGACTTCCAGAAACCTGCACACACACACACACACACACATATGCATACATATACTCACCATTTCCTCCCTTGAGGGGTCAATATAGTTTTAGCCGAATTGCGGGGTTCACACACACACACACACACACACACACACACACACACACATCCATCCATCCTCCTGAACAAACCTGAGTGTTTGTGCGAACATGTCAGTCTGTGAGCATGAATATTGAGTGTGTGTGTGTGTGTGTGTGTGTGTCTCTGCAGGCAGCAGATTCTCGCTGTAAAACACTTGAGGACAGGAATGGATTAGCATGAACTAATTAGCTCGTCAAAACACAGACTGTCAACAGTGATTAAAAACATGTTCCGTGTGTGTGTGTGTGTGTGTGCGTGTGTGTGTGCGTGTGTGGGTGCGGTTAATTTGAATTAATGAAAAAGAGTCATTATAATTCATGTACAGCTCCGGTGTCGCCTGCTGATCTGCCGTCTAATATGAAGTTGTGTGTGTGTGTGTGTGTGTGTGTGTGTGTGTGTGTGTGTGTGTGTGTTGCAGGTCCCATGCAGGAGACTGTGTACGATTTCTGGAGGATGGTTTGGCAGGAAAACACCGCCGCCATCGTCATGGTAACAAACCTGGTGGAGGTGGGGCGGGTGAGTCCACACACACATACACACACACACACACACACACACACACACACACACACACACACACACGTTGATTGTTGTGGCCATCTGCTTGTTGTTATTGTTCGTCGAAGTTTGGGACTTCATTTCCCAGAGTGCATCTGTCAGTCTCCGCTCTTTGTGTCTCCGCCTCTGTTGTTGGAAAAGTTTAAACTCCTGCGTGGATTCATTTGCATTTTTCAACAGAGATTTACATTCGTATGGAAGTAAAACTCATCGTGGTTGATGCATAAACATAAACATGGGGTAATTAAACTAAACATATATTTAAAATAGAAGAAAACTACAATAACAATATGAAAATGAACTTCAGAAACACTTCTTTGAAAGCTGAATCTGAAACACAGAGAAGATTTAACCTGAGATTAACTTCCTTACAGACACACACACACACACACACACACACACCTGCAGGCGTGCTCCGGGTCCCAGCTCTCATTACCCAGAAGGCACCAGGGATCCAGGAGAGCTGCAGAGGGGGATTCTGGGATATATCCAGCTGATTATCAGTCACAAACACACGCACACACACACACACACACACACTGTCACTTCAGCCCTGCAACCCCCCTCCGTTCACCTCATTTGTTGCCGTGGCTACGGTGTGAATAGCGCCGCAGTAATTAGCTGTTAATGAGTGAGGGGCGGGGCCTCTAATGAGATTTTAATATCAGCTGTTTAATTAATGAGCCCATTTAATGCTGATGAATAAACACCAGATTGTGTGTGTGTGTGTGTGTGTGTGTGTGTGTGTGTGTGTGTGTGTGTGTGTGTGTGTGTGTGTGTGTGTGTGTGTGTGTGTGTGTGTGTGTGTGTGTGTGTGTGTGTGTGTGTGTGTGTGTGTGTGTGTGTGTGTGTGTGTGTGTGTGTGTGTGCGCAGGTGAAGTGTTGTAAATACTGGCCGGACGACACGGAGATCTACGGCGACATGAAGGTGACGCTGATCGAGACCCAGCTGCTGTCAGAGTATGTGATCCGGACCTTCGCCGTGGAGAAGGTAACACACACACACACACACACACACGCACGCACGCACGCACGCATGCACACACACACACACACACACAGTAAGGAAGTTTCATGGTGGTGTATATTACTTACATTTGTTTCCTCTCTCTTTCTGTCAGCGGGGCGTTGCAGAGATCAGGGAGATCCGGCAGTTTCACTTCACCGGTTGGCCGGATCACGGTGTGCCTCTTCACGCCACCGGCCTGCTCGGATTCATCCGACGCGTAAAGGCCAAAACCCCCCCGACAGCCGGCCCTACCGTGGTCCACTGCAGGTACATACTAACTTACATTACAACTTATCACGACCCTGAAGGCAGCATCTCCCTGGTCCACTGGGACTCCTCATCAACACCACTAAGCTAAAGGCGGCTAATGTGTCACAGCAACCACAAATCAGTGTTAATAAGTGTGTGTGTATGTGTGTGTGTGTGTGTGTGTGTGTGTGTGTGTGTGTGTGTTTCAGTGCGGGGGCAGGGCGTACAGGCTGCTTCATAGTGATCGACATCATGCTGGACATGGCAGAGCGAGAAGGCGTGGTCGACATCTACAACTGCGTCCGAGAGCTGCGAGCGCGCCGGGTCAACATGGTGCAGACCGAGGTAACATCGATAATAAATCAACTTTTTAAATCAAAAATCATGATGAGATCAAGTAAACTCATTCTATTAACACCCACCCCATATCATGGGAGCATCATGGGAGATGTAGTCCCAAAAATCCTCGATTTTCACCAGATCCCACCGTCGACCACAGGGGGCGCCACATCCACCCTAACTGAAATCTTTCCTTTTTTTTACTTTTAAATGTTACTGTCAGATAAATGCAGACACTATAATAACACACACATACACAGAAATACATACACACATACTTATTTTCTACACTTTGAGGGGTCCACATATTTCAGGCGTATTGTGGGGTCCACACAAAAACACAATCAATCAGAATACCTTTATAGGTGTCATAGAGGGGAAAATTGCCATTGTTAGAGCAATAATAAAGAACCACAAATATTAATTAAAAGGAAAGCATGGATAAAGTAGTGTGGTAGCAGTCAGGTGATAGTGTTAAAAGCGGGAGTATAGAGTAAATTGCAGTTATTTTCAGATGTATTACAGCAGTTGAACTGTCTATGTTAGGGACACACACATATAGACTTTCAAAAAGGGTTTCTATGTCTTGATTCTCACACTGTTTTATTCCTTCGACACACACACACACAGTCGGGTTGTTATTGTTCCTCAGTTCCTCTGAAGTCTGACAATAGTGACGGACGCACCGATGACCTTCTCTTCTACCTTTAATGTCACTCCTCCTCTTCCTCTTGACATAAATGTTTTATGAAGTGACATTCTCCCTCGGAGCTGACGCTTCCTCTCTCCGTCGCAGGAGCAGTACGTCTTCATCCACGACGCCATCTTGGAGGCGTGTCTCTGCGGCGACACGGCCATCCCGGCCAATCAGCTGCGGTCCGTGTACTACGAGATGAACCGATTGGACCCGCAGACCAACTCCAGCCAGATCAAAGAGGAGTTCAGGGTAACGTGTTTTCTACAGTTCAGTATGTACAAAAACAGACTTAATATTGGTTTTAACTGTCTAATGGTTTTTAAAAAGCCAGTTATAAATATTAATAATATATCAAATTAATATATTTGTGACTTCATAATAAACTTTAATTCTGCGGTTAAAAATATTTGTTATGGCTAATAAACAACCAAAAATACAGTTTAAATTGTAAATAAGTAGTAAATAAATGCTAATCAACCATTATTTCTGCAGATATACATGATACTAACTTATTTCTAACATATTTACAGTTATGAACTAAATAAGCCTTTATTAATGGGTAATAAACCAAGTAAAGCGATGATTTTAATATGTAATTATTGGTATTTAATGACAATATCTGCAGGATGATTATATTCTGTATTCTTTTTATTATTAATAGCATTGGTGTTTATCTGCTCAACTGTTTAAACTACTACTGATTATAATACATTTCATATTGACTGGTTTAAACTGAACATGGTGATGGTTTTTAGTTTGTTGGGATGTTAATATTGATTATTTTTATTATTGAGTGTGTTGTTTAGTATTAGTTTATAGACTCTGAACAGTGGGATCATATTAATGATTATTTTATTATTTATGTTTTATTGTGCCTTTTAGGCCAATAGTAGGCATGAGCCGCCAGCTCTACCAATCAACCCAATCACCCCCCAGTGTTGATTGAATTTAATGTTTTGAGATTATTATTGTTGATCAGACGCTGAACATGGTGACCCCCACGCTGCGGGTCGAGGACTGCAGCATTGCTCTGCTGCCGAGGAACCACGAGAAGAACCGATGCATGGACGTGCTTCCTCCGGACCGATGCCTGCCCTTCCTCATCACCATCGACGGAGAGAGCTCAAACTACATCAACGCTGCGCTCATGGATGTAGGTGGAAGACACACACACACGCACACGCACACGCACACGCACACGCACACACACACACACACACACACACACACACACACACACACACACACATACTCGCACACACAGGGAGTTAACTGCAGCGTTCTGCCAGTCACATGGGCTTCTCAGACAAAATTATTTGGGCAGTCCACAAACAGAGAAAGTCAATTGACACTTATATTAGTGTTTACTGATTAATTAAGCATTAAAGTAGCTAAAGGATTCAAAGAGTAAAGGATCATTTATTGGCTTTTTAAAAAGGGAAATGCAGTTTAAGTCGATTATGCTTCAGTATAGTTTTTTAATTAGCAAAAGGAGGAATGTAAACAAAGAATTTGGCCGACAATTAGTCCACTAAGAGCAGGCCGCCGCAAAATTCAGAATTGGAAAAATATTAGAAAAATTGACAAGAAGACACAGTTAATGGAGGTCTAAAAAACTCAGAGTCTTTGCGTGTAATTTCAAAGCTGTTAAGATATCAAAGCTCAATAAAATACCATTTCCTGCTGAATGACCATGTAAGGGCGTGTGTTTCCTGCTGAATGACCATGTAAGGGCGTGTGTTTCCTGTCGCAGAGCTACAAGCAGCCGTCAGCGTTCATCGTTACCCAGCATCCTTTGCCCAACACGGTGAAGGACTTCTGGCGCCTCGTCCTCGACTATCACTGCACGTCCATCGTCATGCTGAACGACGTGGACCCCGCACAGGTACACACACACACACACACACACACACACACACACACACACACACACACACACACACACACACACACACTATAGATGGATTAAGACCTAATGATTCTCAAGGTAAAGAAAATAAATAATTGTGTAAGACTTTAAAAGACAAAGTTGGACTTATTAGAAGCAGATTTATACTGTATATATATTTTTAGCGGCTGGTCCCAGGTCAGCCTGAGCCAGCCCCCACTATAAGCCTCACCACAGAGTCCTAACTCCGTCTTCCTGTCCCAGTTGTGTCCTCAGTACTGGCCTGAAAACGGCGTGCACCGCCTCGGCTCGCTGCAGGTGGAGTTTGTTTCTGCGGATCTGGAGGAGGACGTGATCAGTCGCATCTTCAGGATCTACAACACGGCCAGGGTGCGTTCGTTTTACGCTCTGGCACCTCCCTTTGCCACCCGTCTGTTTGTTTTACTCTGATGACACTCTGTATATGACGTTAAAGCCTGCTCTTGGACTGGACTCTGTCTCCACTGGCACTGGTCTTGATAGATTATTTGAAGAAGATGAGGGCGACATCATCTCAATAACTAAATATCTAGCAGACAGAGTCAACAGACCCCCCCTCTTTGTCAGACAGGGTGTGTTTAATTTTGACCCCTTTACGTCCTCAGGTATTCGGGGCGTGTTTGATTTCTGTCTCCAGTTTTTGATCCAAACCTCCGTTTCTCTCAGACTCGGATGCGTTTGATTTAACCCCCCCTCACCCCCCCGTCGCAGTGTTTGATTTGTGCCTCGTTTCCTCCCTATGTCTCACTAAATTTTGGCTGTGTTTGATCCAGCCTCCCCCTCCGCCCCCCCACCAGCCTCCCGATGGCAGGTCGGATTTAGCTTTCAGTGCGTTTGATTCGAGCGCGTTCTCCTCCCTGTCGGCTCACATTTAGGTTAGAATCGGTTAACCCCCCCCCCCCCCCTCAAAATCCTCCTTCTGTTTGTCTCTTTATTCTTTTATTCAATTCTTACATCTCCCTTCCTTTCCTATGTCATACTTCTCCTTCCCTTCACCCCTCTGCTCCTTTCCTTTTCCATGACCTTTTTCCTTTCCTTTCTTGACTCCTTCCTTCCTTCTTATCCATATACATCCATATTTCCTAGGTCCTACTTCCTTTTCTTACCTCTTCATTCCTTACTTCGCATTTCTTTATTTTTTCCTTATATCCTTTTTATACATCCTTATTTCCTTCACTCTTTCCTTTCCTTTCCTTCTCGCCTTCCTTCCTTCTTCCTTCTTATCCGTATCCATATTTCCTTTCCTATGTCCTTCTTTCTCTTTCTTTTTTCTCGCTTCCTCCATCCTATTCCTACTTGATTATTTCCTCCCCTCATCTCTTGTTTTCTTTTCCTTTCCTAGCTTCCTCTCAGCATTTGGCTTTAGCTTCCAATGTATTTTACTTTGGTTGGTTGTGTTTATTTTTTCGCCACACTCTCCTACGGTAAGAGTGCGCTTGTTTTAACCCGCCTCCTCCCTGTTCAGCCTCAGGACGGGTACCGGATGGTGCAGCAGTTCCAGTTCCTGGGCTGGCCGATGTACCGCGACACGCCCGTAAGCAAGCGCTCCTTCCTGAAGCTCGTGCACCAGGTGGACAAGTGGCAGGACGAGTACGACGGGGGGGAAGGACGGACCGTGGTGCACTGCCTGTAAGGGAGTACTACTTCACAAATACACATCACAGAATACTTTTTTACTACTATTCATATTGTTGAACCCTGCTATACTCCTCAAGATATAAGGTCATACTTATTGATGCATTTTAACTCAGTTTTACTCCTGAAAAAAATCTGAGTTCATTTGTGATGGTATGTCTCCATCTGGTGGCCAAAAGGGGGAAACACAGGCTGAAATAAAATCTCCTCTCCTTGTCTCTTCTCCTTGTCTCTTCTCCTTGTCACCCCTCCTTGTCTCCTTTCCTTGTCTCCTCTCCTCAGAAATGGCGGGGGTCGCAGTGGTGTGTTTTGCAGCGTCAGCATCGTGTGTGAGATGTTACGTCAGCAGCGCTGCGTCGATAACTTTCACGCCGTAAAAACTCTGAGAAACAACAAACCAAACATGGTGGACCTGCTGGTAACACAATCATTATTATGAATTACTATTATTATTATTATTATTATTATTATTATTATTATTATTATTATTATTATTATTATTATTATTATTATTATTATTATTATTACTATTATTATTATTATTATTATTATTACTATTACTATTATTATTATTATTATTATTATTATTATTATTATAATTATTATTATTACTATTACTATTATTATTATTATTATTATTATTATTACTATTACTATTACTATTATTATTATTATTATTATTATTATTACTATTATTATTATTATTATTATTATTATTATTATTACTATTATTATTATTATTATTATTATTTTAATTATTATTATTATTACTATTATTATTATTATTATTATTATTATCATTATCATATCATTATTATTATTATTATTATTATTATTATTATTATTACTATTATTATTACTATTATTATTATTATTATTATTATTATTACTATTATTATTACTATTATTACTATTATTATTATTACTATTATTATCATTATTATTATTATTATTATTATTATATAATATTAGTAGTATTTGTTAGCATTTATATGATTGTCTTATTATTATTATTATTATCATATTTTAACATTTCTCTTGTTCCTTTAATGAAAATGTGAAATATTATAATTAAATACAAATAACTATACCCTATACAATACTATTTATTAATTGTGATACATTAATAGATATCTTTATGTTAAATGTATATTATTATTTATTTTAATAGTGATAATGCACACAAATAAACTATTCATTTAGAATCGATTTAAATATAAAGATATTGCAATTTAAATGAAATAAATTGATATAAATGTTTTGATATCTTAAAGTTAATATATTATTCCTATATAAATACATTAAATATTATTATGTCATTACTAAGTTAAGCTTTCAGAGTCATTCATTATTTGTATTTTATTCAGTTTTTTTTTAAATCATAGCTTTAAAAATTATACAAATGGAATTTTCTGACATTTTTGGGGGGATTTCTGGTCCTACAGGAACAGTATAAGTTCTGCTATGAAGTCGCTCTGGAGTATCTGAACTCTGCTTAAACCCAATGAGAGGAGAGGAGACAAGGAGTCGAAGAAAGGAGGAAGGAGAGGAGGTTTACTACTGACTGCAGGAGGAAGAAGAGGAGGAGGAAGAGGAGGAGTCTTTGCACTGCCTTGTTTGAACTCACCGTGTCATTTTTTTATTTTTGTCGTATTGATGAACCAAAACATCTCGTGGTTTCTGCTTTTCACTCCGAGTGGAGCATCCTGTCAGCTTCGCGGGATATTTGTGAACTCACCTCCACCTGTCTCACCGCTGCTTTAAACAACTTCCTGTTTACATTTCTCAACGCACAGCAACACGCAAGCTGCTGGAATATTTTAAGTAATGTTTTCAATGTTCTGTGTTGCTTAAGGTTCATGCAGTGCTCTCCAAACACCAAAGAAAAAACGTTTTATTATTTGAGAAAATAATTAGGTAAAAAATGTTTCCTCAATACGGAAAAAATATTTAGTTAAAATGAAAAAATACTTTGTAATTCGGGAGAAATATTACGTGAAAAGGATAAATAGGAATAAATAAAAATATAAACTTTTTAAATTGTTTATATTTTCTCTGTTTACATATTACTGTGAATAATGAGAAATATCTTTAATATGAGAAGGATTTAAAATAATACAGACTATTTTCTTTTATTCTAACAAGAAAATAATCACGAAACAAGGTTTTATACTCATGGAAACATTTTAAATTCATTAAAAAAACACAGCTGATCGGGAAAAAACAGTTTAATATATGAAAACATTTCTTACAATTTAATTTATTTTGAGGATTTTCCAGAAAAAAACTCATTTAAAGTCACTTTTCGGGAATTGGGGAATATTTGACGCTGTTTTAAAACCGTTCGGTTCTTTAACAAGCTCACATGTTATTTAATTACAGCCATAATTACTTAAGCTAAAGGGTTCGTTCCTCAGCTTTCAGTCTCCGAACTTCGTCTGGTTTTTATCAAGATATTTCAGCGTTGGTTTCACTGTCGTCCGTCTTCTTCTTCTTCGGTGGTGTTTTCTTCTCCTGAGTTTCAGGCAGCTGTTAATATTGTACATAAGGAAGCAGGAAGCAGAATATTTATTCCTTCAGTCTTTTCGATGTCGTGCTGTTCTCGCAGCGCAGAGAGACAATCACAGAGTGCAAAAAACATCGGAAACCACATCGGATTGATTCACCTTTATAACGACACGCGTCAGCATTCACACGCAGGAAGCCCCTGATGTAGCACAACAACAACAAATACATAATAACGTATAATATTCCCAATTATGAGAAAGTATTCCAAGATTAAACACTGAGTCGATCAAAGCTTGTGTTATTTACGTTATTTCCATTAAACGAGTCATGTTTGGTGTTATTAGAACACGGTATCGGCTTCTCTTAATCACTGTTACTCTCATATCGTCAGTTTTTTAAAGGGACTTTGATTTGGTTTGATGGAGACGTCCATCAAACCGGGGCTGCGTTACATCCGTTCCTGCTTACTTGTCCTGTGGTACAGCTTAAATTACACAAACACTAAACACAGAGTCGGTCCTTCCGTTAAATGCGTGGTTTTGAAGTGACCCTGGTCATTAAAGGCTCTGCTGCTGACGAGAACATTATTGTAATGAAAGCTTTTATTTATGTTGTATGATTATGAAATACTGCAAATAAAAATATGTATACACTCTTAAACCAGAGGCTGTCTGTCTGCCTGTCTGTCTGAATAAGCCTTCGACGTACAATAACTATTTTATTTTGTCTTAAAAGATTAATCAAATAAAAGTGCAAAATATTGTATACCCCAATACACTAACCAGCTTTGGGTATTTGATCCGATTACTGGTTTCTGTATTTTATTTTATATTATATTATATATTTACATCTATGTCGTCATGAGGGTCAGGAAATATGTTGTTCCCAGTCTGACCAGCGGGGGCGGAGTCACTCACTGCACACTCATAACAAACGAGTGAGAAGAAGAAGAATCACTTCCGGTACGGCCTGTGTTGTCGGCGGCGTTTTTCTGCTAAAGAAGTGAAATCAGTTTAATGATTTAAATGTATTTATTCATAAATTAGATTAAAATCCTCTCGGGACATTCATCCCTCCTCACGCTGCTGCCAGGCCGCTCCACTCGCAGGTAACTCGGACCCTTAGTTTTCTGTGTGTCGGTGTAAAGGCTGTTATGTGGTGTTAGCTTAGCATGTTAGCATATGTGGAAACGTTACTTCTTCAAATAATAAAGTGTTTTAAAAATGTTTTTTTTTATTTTAAAATCATTATAAAGTTGCTTTTTAGAGAAATGATTATCGAGAGACGGAAAGCTAAAAAAAACACACGCTTTATTATGATATTTTATTTATTTATAATTAAACTAAAACAATGCTTATGTTTTACAGTTAGGTTAAAGAATTCAATTATATTAAATAATAAAATACTTTTTTAAAATTTGAAACTCATTAAGAAATATTCTTAATGTACAAAAAGCTAAAAAATAAATAAGCTTTATTAAGATATTTTATTTATTAATATCTAAAAACAATGCTTATATTTTACAAAAAGTCAAGGAATATCATTACATTTTCTCCAAACTAATATCTAAAAATTGTCCTAAAAATATGTAATTTTAATAGTATATGATGATAATGATGATGAAAAAATAATAAGGAATAGAGGAAAAACACCCCGATATCTTGATAAATTATTACAACTCAATTCATTTTTATGAAACTGTATTTCATCGTTATTGTTTTTACAGGGACCGTCTTAACACTTTTTATTTTATTTCTGTTTCCTGCAGAGATGTCTTCTGAAGAGCCGCTCTGTGAGCTCCTGCTGAGGGGGGAGGAGGAGGGAGAGAGCAGGAGGGAGGTGGGCTGCCAGTGGGAGAATCCAGAGGAGGAGACGAGGAAGGAGGAGACGAGGGAGGTCGGCTGTCAGAGCGACTCAGCAGAACGGAGAGACGCTGCTGTCCAGGTGGACCTGCTGACTCAGCAGCTGGGCTGGAAACACACAGGTGAGACACAGTGCAGGTACAGTATGTAGAGTCTCTACTTTAAAGAGTCCTCTCCTGCTGATGTTCAGGTGTATATCAGTATGTAGTGTCTCTACTTTAAAGAGTCCTCTCCTGCTGATGTTCAGGTGTATATCAGTATGTAGTGTCTCTACTTTAAAGAGTCCTCTCCTGCTGATGTTCAGGTGTATATCAGTATGTAGTGTCTCTACTTTAAAGAGTCCTCTCCTGCTGATGTTCAGGTGTATATCAGTATGTAGAGTCTCTACTTTAAAGAGTCCTCTCCTGCTGATGTTCAGGTGTATATCAGTATGTAGTCTCTACTTTAAAGAGTCCTCTCCTGCTGATGTTCAGGTGTATATCAGTATGTAGTGTCTCTACTTTAAAGAGTCCTCTCCTGCTGATGTTCAGGTGTATATCAGTATGTAGTGTCTCTACTTTAAAGAGTCCTCTCCTGCTGATGTTCAGGTGTATATCAGTATGTAGTGTCTCTACTTTAAAGAGTCCTCTCCTGCTGATGTTCAGGTGTATATCAGTATGTAGTGTCTCTACTTTAAAGAGTCCTCTCCTGCTGATGTTCAGGTGTATATCAGTATGTAGTGTCTCTACTTTAAAGAGTCCTCTCCTGCTGATGTTCAGGTGTATATCAGTATGTAGAGTCTCTACTTTAAAGAGTCCTCTCCTGCTGATGTTCAGGTGTATATCAGTATGTAGTGTCTCTACTTTAAAGAGTCCTCTCCTGCTGATGTTCAGGTGTATATCAGTATGTAGTGTCTCTACTTTAAAGAGTCCTCTCCTGCTGATGTTCAGGTGTCTATCAGTATGTAGTGTCTCTACTTTAAAGAGTCCTCTCCTGCTGATGTTCAGGTGTATATCAGTATGTAGTGTCTCTACTTTAAAGAGTCCTCTCCTGCTGATGTTCAGGTGTATATCAGTATGTAGTGTCTCTACTTTAAAGAGTCCTCTCCTGCTGATGTTCAGGTGTATATCAGTATGTAGTGTCTCTACTTTAAAGAGTCCTCTCCTGCTGATGTTCAGGTGTATATCAGTATGTAGAGTCTCTACTTTAAAGAGTCCTCTCCTGCTGATGTTCAGGTGTATATCAGTATGTAGTGTCTCTACTTTAAAGAGTCCTCTCCTGCTGATGTTCAGGTGTATATCAGTATGTAGTGTCTCTACTTTAAAGAGTCCTCTCCTGCTGATGTTCAGGTGTATATCAGTATGTAGAGTCTCTACTTTAAAGAGTCCTCTCCTGCTGATGTTCAGGTGTATATCAGTATGTAGAGTCTCTACTTTAAAGAGTCCTCTCCTGCTGATGTTCAGGTGTATATCAGTATGTAGAGTCTCTACTTTAAAGAGTCCTCTCCTGCTGATGTTCAGGTGTATATCAGTATGTAGAGTCTCTACTTTAAAGAGTCCTCTCCTGCTGATGTTCAGGTGTATATCAGTATGTAGTGTCTCTACTTTAAAGAGTCCTCTCCTGCTGATGTTCAGGTGTATATCAGTATGTAGAGTCTCTACTTTAAAGAGTCCTCTCCTGCTGATGTTCAGGTGTATATCAGTATGTAGAGTCTCTACTTTAAAGAGTCCTCTCCTGCTGATGTTCAGGTGTATATCAGTATGTAGAGTCTCTACTTTAAAGAGTCCTCTCCTGCTGATGTTCAGGTGTATATCAGTATGTAGAGTCTCTACTTTAAAGAGTCCTCTCCTGCTGATGTTCAGGTGTATATCAGTATGTAGAGTCTCTACTTTAAAGAGTCCTCTCCTGCTGATGTTCAGGTGTATATCAGTATGTAGCATCTCTACTTTAAAGAGTCCTCTCCTGCTGATGTTCAGGTGTATATCAGTATGTAGAGTCTCTACTTTAAAGAGTCCTCTCCTGCTGATGTTCAGGTGTATATCAGTATGTAGAGTCTCTCCTTTAAAGAGTCCTCTCCTGCTGATGTTCAGGTGTATATCAGTATGTAGAGTCTCTCCTTTAAAGAGTCCTCTCCTGCTGATGTTCAGGTGTATATCAGTATGTAGAGTCTCTCCTTTAAAGAGTCCTCTCCTGCTGATGTTCAGGTGTATATCAGTATGTAGAGTCTCTCCTTTAAAGAGTCCTCTGTATCACTGAGACCACACATATGTTTATGAACTGATCACAGTGTGGTATAATCATAATAAGACCTGTACTTTCTCTCAGGTTCCTCTGAGGTGCTGCTGCAGTGTTTCGCAGTGAGGTCTGATGGTCCTGACGGGGGGGCTCTGCTGCAGCACTGCACCAACCGGACTAGAACCAGGACCATCAAACCCCCCCGCAGGAGGAGCCCCCCGCCCCTGAAGAGGAGGGCTGCCCCCCAGAGGAGGACCCCCAAACAGAGTCCGGTACAACGCCGCCGCCGCCAGGGGGTCGGCTGTTACTGAGCCCCCCCAGGAGGAGGAGGAGGAAGAGTCGGATGTGGTGCAGGAAGACTCGGGTGACCCCATCTGGACTCCACCTGGGGGGGGTGAGAGGCTTCAAAAAAATCTCAAAGACATTTATTTTTTATCTTTTTCTTTATAAAGTACTAACTCCTTCCTCTCTGATATCTGCCCCCCCCTCAGATGGCTCTCCCTCAGCTCTTGAGGCGGTGCAGCTGGACTCCAACTCCCAGCATGCTCCTCTGCCCCAGGTGAAGCTGGAGCCAGGCAGTACCATGTGTGAGGTGTGCGGTAAAGTGATGAAGAACAAGGCGAGCCTGGCACGTCACTCCTTCATCCACACCGGACAGAAACCATTCGCCTGCCACCTCTGCGAGCTGCGCTTCAACCGCCGGGATAACCTGCAGCACCACCTGACCCGCCTGCATCCCGATGGCGTGCTGCGGCGGCAGCGTCATCGCCCGGCCCCCGCCTGGCTCTGCGCCGCCTGCGGGAAGACCTTCAGCTGCCGCTCCCGCCTGAAGACGCACGAAGTCATCCATTCAGGGGTGAAGCCGTTCAGATGCGACCGCTGCCCCAAAGCCTACATGAGGACCAACGACCTGGAGCACCACAAGAAGATTGTGCACGTAGATGGCGGCGCTGAGCCCCCCCCACCCAGCTCGTTGCTCTGTGACTTCTGCGGCAAAGAGTTCCAGTGCCGCTCGCAGCTCGCCGTGCATTTTCAGGTTCACACGGGCGAGCGGCCGCACCTCTGCGACATCTGCGGCCGCAAGTTCGGCCGGCAGTACCAGCTCAATCGCCACAAGATCCTGGTGCACAACAACCGGGCCAATGGGGACCCGCCACCCGACTCGCCGTTCCCCTGCAGCATCTGCGGGAAGCGCCTGAAGTCGGAGGCACTGCTCGCCGCTCACTGCCGCATCCACTCGGACGAGCGGCCACACCGCTGCAGCCTCTGTCTGCGCAGCTTCCACCACGCCGCCTCCCTGAAGCAGCATCATGCCCGGGTTCACCTGCGGCTCAGAGCCAATGGTGCACAGCACACTGGCCGCAGGAAGGGCGTCATGCCGGCCAAGGCGTTCCCGTGCACGATCTGCGGGAAAGTGTTCAAGTTCCGCTCGTTGCTGTCCAGCCACTCTCTGATCCACAGCGAGCAGCGGCCGTACGGCTGCGACTTCTGCAGCCGCAGCTTCCGGCGCCTCAGCCACCTGAAGCGGCACCGTGAGGTCGTCCATGCCAACGGGGCGCGGGCGCCGCAGTCCTTCGTCTGCCACATCTGCGGCAAAGACAAGAAATGCCGCTCACAGCTGCAGCGACACGTCATCATCCACACCGGGGAGCGGCCGTACGGCTGCGACCTCTGCAGCGCACGGTTCAACCGCAGCGGGAACCTGCAGCAGCACCGGAAGCGCATGCATGGTGTGGGGGGGGTAACCGCTGAGGAGGCACTGCCCATCCTGTTTGACGACGACATGATGCCAGCCGTCACGTACAAACAGGAAGAGACCGTGGTGGCTGTCGACGCCACAGGCTGCGAGGTGATCGAGGAGACGGACGCCGTGCAGCAGATCGGTCCCTGAACACGTCTGCACTGAGCCGGACCCCCACCCCCCACGCTGCACTGCTTTAAAGCTTTGACTTTTCATTGATGAACCTGAGACTGACGCATGTGGTTGTCCTGCCCGAGGAGAACATTTGCAGCTGGACAGACATTAGCTGAATGCTAGCAGTCCTGCACTCAGAGACGCACGTTAGAAAAAGTGTTGTAGTTTGTCTTAAAGATGAACTCTTTAATGAACACTGAATAAAAGACTTATCGAACGTTCCTCACTTCTCCTTCCTTTCTTTTTCATGAAGTAGTGTTGAAAGCATTCGAATGGAGGCTGCTGATTGGTTATTACTGTACACCTTGCTGTCATGTCATTTTTTACCCTTACCTAAAAAATTAAGTTCCGTACATAAGGGGGACCCTAATCTAAAGAGGAAGTTCTGTATAGTATGTTGAAAATATGGGAATAAACATATCATAGTATTTTAAAACATGAGGAAATGTTCTATTTAAAGTAGACCCTCTGTAATCTAACCACAGTAAAACCAGGATGAACTTTTCTAGACGGACATTTTATTTACAGAACATATTGAAATCTTCCTTGCGGTGGTATTTAGTTAAAGCTGGGTGATATAGTCAGACACATCCAGGCCGCTACTCTGGTTGTCCAGGTACTCCAGCACCACCTCTCCCCCGTTAAACAGGGGGGTTTCTGGGTGAGAGAGCAGAGAGACCAGGGTGTCATCCATCCGGAGAGCCTCCCCCGTCTGAGGGTGGCACAACCGCAGCTTCTACAAATGAAGACGAGAGAGGATAACGGTTACACTGAGTCAACAGATGTGATTTTATCAGGAAATATCAAATGTGTGTTAATGACACTTGGGAGAAAAGCAACAAAGAAATGTCTCGATGTTTTCTCCGCGATATTCAACCAAATAAACGGGATTCTTTTGGGGTATTTCAGATTTCTCAACATTGTCCTTTTTTATTATATTTGGGACGTAGTATAAATGTACCTTTTTAAAATAACTACTACATGCTGTACCTGGATTTTGTAATTAAAAATACATTACACATTTCATTTTCATCCAAGTTAAACTCTGACATTTCCCATGATGTTTAAGACATACTAAACTTACTTCTATATTTTTAAACATACTACGCTTAGGCTATTTTCGACAAACTGTCCTCTTTTGTATTATTTTAGGAAGCAATAAATAAGAAAGTGAAGGGTAGTCTCAGATCAGATCGTTACCTTCGCTGTCAGGACGTTGTTGCTGTTCTTCAGGCTCGCCAGAGAGGCTGCATAATCCACCACCTTCCCCACGCTCCACTCGGAACAGAAGAACATCGGCTGGCTTGAGTCTTTGGAGTCCTTCGGCAGATAAACCTGGAAATAAGTTCTCTCAGTCTGATGATACAAGAGGGACAGGTGGAGAACAATTGAAAAGACAGAATCCAGAACAAGTTATCATCACACTGCTGGGTCTCAGGTCTCCCTCTCCGGCAGTGGGTTATACAGGCTGCATGTCAATGGTCTGCAGAGGCTCAAACCCAAAAGTTCTAGAACATATATTGACATCACTCATGCTCCTATTGGCAAGCGCTCCAACAAACTGTAAGTGATAGGCTAAGGGGCGGGACATCTTTAAACACGTTGACCAATCACAACAGAGCCGGCCAGCTAACCAATCCGAGCAGACGACACTACATACTGATACACACCTGAACATCAGCAGGAGAGGACTCTTTAAAGTAGAGACACTACATACTGATATACACCTGAACATCAGCAGGAGAGGACTCTTTAAAGTAGAGACACTACATACTGATATACACCTGAACATCAGCAGGAGAGGAC